>NC_039502.1:4621694-4746300 GCF_003590095.1 Trichoplusia ni
TAACTAGCTTGTGCCCGCGACTTCGTCCGCGTGGAATAGTGACTTCCGGCAGAAAAGTATAGATAGCTGTGTCCGCGACTCCGTCAGCGTGTAACTCCTTGTGTATTAAGTTAATGTATTGGTAATATTTATTATTATTATTTATATTGGTAATATTGTTTAGATCACGTTCACATAAGGCTTAACCCTTTATAAGACACAGAACTTAAAAATATTTATAGCTTTTAAACTTTATAATAATGTGTTAAGGTTCAAATTCTGGTGGCAATATAAGTACCACTGCCTTATAAAGGTAAGGTAAAGGTACCTATAAAACGAAAATACTTTAGTGCAAAGCTTCCGGGTAAACTATATTGAAAGTTGACCCGTCCGGCACGTGAACATAAAGACTTTTAGAACTGCTAACACGGGAAAGAGCAACATACAACTGACCATGTGAGAAACAACTGACACTGAGATCTACTCCAGCAACACGAAAAGTCTGCCCTTGAGCCTTGTTAATTGTCATTGCATAACACACCGATACTGGGAATTGCGTCCTTTTAAATTGGAATGGAAAATTATTTGGTATTAAGGGTATTCTGGGAATAAAGACGGTTTCTCCTGCACCGCAACCTGTTAAAATTTGAGCCTCGATTATATTTTGTTGCAACTGGGTTACTTTTAGTCGAGTTCCATTGCAAAGTTGTGGTGGTTTTAAATTTCGGAGCATAATAATCGGTATCCCAATTTTTAAACAAATTTCATGAGAGGGAAGTCCGGGCATATTTAAAGAATTTAAAAATTCTATCGGGTAATTAGTGGCTTCTTGTTCATCGACCATTCTATTTATTGATCTATAAACTTTGCTTTCCCCCTGTATATTCGACAGTATTTTGTTATTGATCTCAGATGCCTGGTCATTGCGAGGAGTTAAAATAGATCTTTCGCATAGCCAAGAATTGTCCCTATTTAATATATTTGTTACGTCACCGTAAACCGACGATATAAGATGTGGTTGAGATTGCACCATACAACATAATTCAGGCGTCAGTATAAGTTTTCCTTGGTGTAGTTGTGGATAGGTACCTTCACCAATCTTTAATAATGTGTCAGAAAATTGACTATCATCCGGGTTATCTCCAGTTCTCACTCGCATATTTATAGTCAAATGCACCGATTGTATATCTCGCCATAAATAAGAGCTTTTCAGGCAAGCCCTAACCTCATCAGCTCGGGTTCCCCGTGGTATTACCGGTAAGGTTTGTCGGAAATCACCACAAAATAAAACCGTGATACCGCCCATTGGTCGATCATTTTGTCTTATATCCCTTAAAGTTCTGTCTACCGCTTCTACTCCTTTTCGATGGGCCATCGTACATTCATCCCATATGATTAAACTACACTCGCGTAATACCTTAGCTTTGTCGCTATTTCTTGAAATACTACAGGTTGGATTTTCCGTGCGATCTAAATCAATTGGTATTTTAAACATACTGTGAGCAGTTTTACCTCCTGGTAGCAATGTTGCAGCTATCCCTGATGAAGCTACGGCAAGAGCAATTTTACGCTGATTTCGAACATAAGCCAATATTAATTTAGTCAAAAAGGTTTTTCCAGTTCCTCCAGGTGCATCTAAAAACCATATTGTTCCCAAATTATTTTGAACACTATTGCACACGCGGTCATAAACTGAACGTTGTTCTGCAGTCATCATTGGGACACCGTTTTCTAATGTTGTCAGCAGTTCCGTTAAATTGTAACCAATCTCTGCGGAATATTCCCTATTAGTTACCTCTCCGACTGAGGTTGGTGTTGGCAAACCATATTCACAGAGTGATTTACCGCCTACTGCTGTTAAGTCATCCTGAAGAGCTAATAAGCACTGATTTATGGCAAGATCACGGAAATTATCATTAGTTGTGCCTTCATCATTGTTAGGTATATTTCTAAGAAAGTCTTCTGAAAATTTTTCTTTATATTTTTCCCATAATGTTACAGCATCTGACAAATTACAAAATGTGAGTAATGTTACAAATAAATGGCGTAACCGTCGTGGATTATCACTAACACAGGATTCTGCTAAAGCGTCATCCCAATGCTGATCATTTTCAAGCAAATGACGCGCTTGGCAAGCTGCTTGATAAGTGGGATAAACAACATCGTCTACTTTTCTCAAATCTATAAATGAGGTTGGTCCTCGCACGGTATGTAATAATAATCGCAAATAGAAACACTCAGCGTTGTTAGGATGAACGGTGTACACTCTACCAAGAACATGTTCTTTAAAAATACCTGACTCGCCATCTACAGGCCTGCCACGGCGTCTTCGATTAAAGACACCCCGTTGCTTATCGTAGGTATAATACGATGGAACTTCCTCATACAAAAGAGATTTTGCAAAATCATCAGTTTGGCAAAGTCGAAAGAATGCTAATAAACTTGTTTGTCTAGGGTTCTCTAACCGTTCTGTGACATTTTCGGCGTTGAAATATATACGTTGGCCGCCTTCAAGATGAACATCCAGATGAGTCACAGGTGGATATCTTTCGTGAATGTTGAAACTTAAGATCCGCCACACAGCTTCTGAAGAACTTATATATCTGCCTGACTGAAATCTTGTAACTTCATCATGTTCATTTCTCAAAGCAAATGTAGCTTGGTCACTGCCCTTATTAATATACTTACAAATATATTTTATTGACTCTACACTATTACACATTTCAACATTTATGTGAGCTTGAAATGCTCTGGACAACACAGGAGAATACGGAACGACCCACCTATTATCTAAAGTAACTTGTTGTCCAGACACTCGCTTTTCAACAGTAAAACCATCATTATCTCTTGAACGGCGACGATATAATGGGTATCCATCATGTCCTGTTACAGTGCCATCCACTAAGGCTTTTGGATATCTTTTAGTGCAACGACCGTCTTGCATGCAAGGAGAATTCCCGTTAAACGAACCACATGGACCATGTATCATATGAGTTTTAACAATGTCGTATAACACGGGATCTGCAATCGGACTTGGAATTTCAGCACTGATTAAACTGTCTACATCATTAGGTCGAACCTTATCTTTTAACCAAAGCAGGATATGTGCGTGAGGTAAGCCGCGTTTTTGCCATTCAATACTATACATATAACACAATACTTCTCCAAAAATTTTATCTTTGGTAAGTAGATCTATCATTGATTTTAATTTTAAATGAAAAACTCTTGCTATGATATCATGGCGGTCATGCGGTGCTTGACCCCTCAAGAAGCTCCCGAGTAATTTCATCCCACTTAGGATTGGTAGTTACAGTAATAAATAAGTCGGGACGTCCATATTTTCTTACGTAACAAAAAGCATCTTGAGTACGTTCGTGCATGTATCGTGGACCACCAGTAAAAGAAGAGGGCAAAATAACTAAACGACCCATATTCACCGTATCGTTATCTTGCTGCATGGCGTCGCGAAGGTGCACGTATTCTTCAACGCGCAGCTGCCTTTGATTAGATCGTATATAAACTAATCTTTCGGTTTCAATTTTTGCGTACATGTCTACAATAAACTGATTGAATAAGCCACGAAAACGTTGAAAGTATACAAACCTATTCCGTCTTACTTGCAAGTGGTAACAGTAAAATTGAAGGCATGAAATCTTTTTATTATAATTAGGTGCGCCTGTACGCGGATCAGTTTGGTATAAAGCAAAATTATAACCATCTTCCCCTCGACAGTATATCAAAGGATATTGCAAACTGTCGTAAGCCCTGTGGGTTTCATAAATACGTTGCAAACGATTATCTCTGGAACGGATAACGATATCACGCCTATCACATTCCTGGTCGACCAATACCACAGCAACTTCATTCGTGGATGGAGCATTATAACGCCCAGGGTGTTCCTGAGTTGGACGCCTATCGGCATTTATAACAATTTTATAATTGTTATCATCATCTCGAGGAAGAGCTTCTAATGCCGATTTAAAACTGCATACATACGAATTAACCTGATGCAACATGTTCTGAAGTTGTGATATGAGTTCAGTATTTAAATTCGGGAAATATGATTTCTTATATTCGACTGTTCGTTGTAGTCGGATACAAAATATATTTGAAGAAAGTTAGGTTGGTTTTCAGGCAAAAGGGATCCTATCAAATGGTAAACCTGACCTTGTATCTTAAAAGTAGGCATGAAATGACCTTCTGAGATTTGTTGAGCGCCAAAGGATGTCATTTGAAATGCACTATTATAAGTGCGAATATTATCTAAAAACTGTTTAGATTGTATATGTTCCCCTAAAAGTAGTGATTTCAAAGGTTCCGGTGGGTCTTCGAATGAAGGCAAATTTATTTTACCTGTAGAACAACAGAAACCAGCTGACTCCTTACTCCACTTTGAAGCATTACAAAAACGACATACCACGTTCATATCGCCTATTACAGAAGATGATCCATAATCAATTGTGAGGTTATAAGCAAACCCACTTTTATATTTGTCGGACCAAGCCACCGAATTTCTAGATTGATCTTCTATGTGTACATCTAAGTTATTAAGGCTATGTCGAAATCTGTCTGCAGTAAGACGGGCCTCTCGCTGTTCGTCCGTTTCAAGAGACCGAATATTTTCGATTCTTAATCTTTCATTAGACAAACTTACTGATCGTTCTTGTCTCAAAGAATTATAATATTCGCGTACCGACTCTAGTCGTTGTTCATGCTCATGTGCGTCTTCGAGAGATCGAATAACATTATGGTGCACCCTATCATTTGTCAAACGGTCTTCATATTGAGTTAAAGTTTCAGATTCTCGAGATAAAATATGACGTTCGCGGTCAGCTGTGAGACGCAATTCCCTCTCAGTGTAGGTTTCTGACTCGCGAGACAATATATGACGTTCGCGGTCAGCTGTGAGACGCAATTCCCTCTCAGTGTAGGTTTCTGACTCGCGAGACAATATATGACGTTCGCGGTCAGCTGTGAGACGCAATTCCCTCTCAGTGTAGGTTTCTGACTCGCGAGACAATATATGACGTTCGCGGTCAGCTGTGAGACGCAATTCTCTGTCAGTGAAGGTTTCTGACTCGCGAGACAATATATGACGTTCGCGGTCAGCTGTGAGACGCAATTCCCTCTCAGTGTAGGTTTCTGACTCGCGAGACAATGTATGCCGTTCGCGGTCAGCAGTGAGACGCAATTCTCGTTGTGACGCAGTTTCAGCATCTCGGGATAACACATGTTGTTCTCGGTCAATGGTAAGCCTCAGCTCTCGTTGAGAAGAGCTTTGAGACGCCCGTGATGTAGCTCGTCTCGCTCTGTCAGCTGCTAATCGCATCTCTCTCTCTGGAGAGCTTTCATTGGCTCGAGAGGTTGAGGCACTAACTCTCATAGAGTTTAACCGATGTGCTCTTTCCTCTGCCGATTCTTGAGAACGCGCATTTCTCATCCTTTTAGCATCTCTCGAATTTCGAGATAAAGATGGTCGTTTTTTAGGTGGCATTGTGTATTTTTAATCGACGGTAACTGAAGCTACCTTACACTTACAATTATATATAGTTATTATGTAATAATTACGAAAATAAACTATTAATATAATAAAACACTACCAATTACGAAAATAAACTATTAATTTAATTAAACACTACCAATTACGAAAATAAACTATTAATTTAATTAAACACTACCAAATTACGAAAATAAACTATTAATACAATTAAACACTACCAAAATAAATAATATAAAAATTACGAAAATAAACTATTAATACAATTAAACACTACCAAAATAACTAATAGGTGTACCTACTACTAATACTATTAATCTAATACCTATTATATAAACTAACAACAAAACAATTCTAAAAATAAACTATTCAAAGACTAAAAGTCGTGCTGATAAGCACGGTTTGCAAATAACAATTATTGATTGTCAATAAGGTCGAACAGTCTGAACGTCTATTCGCATCAACAGCCAAATATTGTATGACGCTCGAGCGCGGACCCCCCGCCTTTTTATACCTCCCGCCACGACGCGCGTCGAGCGCGGCAACCGATACACAAAAATAATCCTTATAGCATGACTCTGTATTCACGCGCGATTTCTTATTATTTCATGTATAACTTTGGTGTTTCTACACCGATTTACATGATTCTTTTTTTATTGAATAGGTAATAATGTTAACTTTTTTAATTGGGGATGAGTGATAGTGTTGTAAACGTTAGAGTAGACAAATACAATCAGAAATCTCCGAATTGCTAAGCTATCGGGAGTTTCACGTGTTATTGTGAGTCAACCATAAAAGTTAGACATATGCTGTCGAGGAATATTTTTTATATAATTTTAGGGAGAATATTTCCGTCATACATGATTTCTATGTAGCTTTAACCTATAAGCCTGCACACGTGACGGAAGCTTAAAAAATGGAGTAACTTACCCCGTTTTCCCAATATTTCCCTTCACTGCTCTGCTCCTATTGGTCGTAGCGTAATGAAAAGTATACTATAACCTGCCCAAGAGTATGAAGAATAATTGTGCCAAATTTCGTTAAAATCCGTCGAGTAGTTTTTGTTTCTATAACGAATATACAGACAGACAGACAGACAGACAGACAGACAGACAAAAATTTTACTGATTGCATTTTTGGCATCAGTAGCGATCCCTAACCACCCCTTGATAGTTATTTTTTAAATATATTTTATGTACAGAATTGACCTCTCTACAGATTTATTATAAGTATAGAATAGATATAGATATAGATTTTTGATCTTATTTTCGACACAAAGCTGTTAAACGTTTTAATTCCAACGCCAGACTTTATTTTGGCTTTCATTACTTTGCTCACCAACTATGAGCTAAGTTTTTCCCCTTTTCCTGCGTCCTTAGACCTAAGTCTTTGTTTAGCCATGTTTAACAGTTGTAAATCGGCTTTGTGTCGATTAGGCAAATCTGTATGGTTCTGATATGCAATATCGTGATGCATACAAGCTTCGTCTAACTTGTTTACGCCTCGATCACCACGTAGTAAACGTTTTTGAAGTTTAGTACCTGGTCCACAATAATTGTAACCAGGCAAATGAAGTTCAAAGGGTAAATTATTAATCACACTATTTACTAGTCCACCACCTTGCATCGTTTAAAGCAAAATGAAAGACATGTATGAAATAATAATGTTTATATGAATGATTTGATATCTACTTTTTATCAATTCATTATCGCAGCTCTGTTGATCCAACTATTTTCTGTGTTACTTAAACCTAACCATTTCACAAACAATTTATTTCCTTTTCTTTTTTAAACTTTTTCTATCAAATAAACGCTTGGGAAATATGTTTTTTGAAGTTCCGGTTCATAAAAAGTTCCTAAAATACCTTGTTTTCGTTGATCTTCTATGTGATACGTTGTGGATGTGGTATTGTTAACTTTTTTTATGATGAATATTTCAGTTGACCAATTAGGAGTATATCCCTTTTTAAAAACATGCTTGTATTTACTAATGCGAACACATAACACATACATACAGGACATAACATTGGCGACGAGGATAAATAACGTGAGTAAACAAATATAAGAAAACCGAAATAACCGATGTTATCAATATGTCAAAAAAAAAGGAAAAAAATATTCCTTGTGTCTCGTATTCTACTTAAAACAAGATGAATATATCATTGTTAGTAATGCGGCAAACATTACATAATTTTAAGCACCTATGTGTACTAATATGTAACTTATTAACAATTGATTACTCGGTGAGGTTAATCTTAAAACCAGTTCCTGCTAATACTTACCAATAAAATGTTGTTGTGAACTTGGTGTTTACATTTCATTATAACTTGTGATAATATCGGCGGTGTGGCTACACATGCTAACTAAACTTAATTATTACAACATTTTAATTTACCTATACTCACAACTGCATATTAAGGAATGTGAGTGACATAAACATTCAACTAGAATTGTTAGTTTTATTCTAGGAACACAATAAACAGTTAGTATTTAATAAAATAAACCAAGTTAAGGAGAAAAGAAAAAAAAAAAATTGCAAAGGTATATATTTAAGTTAGTTAACAATATATACTAATTATTTGCATTCTGCATTCTGTACCGATTACTTTATAATCCACTATTCAATCCTGATTTTAGTTTGATTATGCTATACAAATTCTTAAAAAATACCAACTACACAACAACAAAAAGGAAAAAACAAACCAATAATGCCTGTAAGTATTAGCCAAGTCGGGGAAAAACCGACAAATAGTACACCGTAAAAAATTTCAATGGATAAATCCATCAAGTTCCTCATATATTGGTAAAACTACTAGTATATGCAAATGGTTCAAGTTCCAATCCTAAAAGTTCCATATTAAAAACAAAACGCAACATAAAGGTTCAGTTATAAATATAACGTAGGATATCCAATATAGCTCATAAGTCTTGTTAATCCAACATAGTTTTCGTAATATTTGAAGCAACTTTTACTTAATTACAGATCGTCCCAACATGTCTCAGTTACAGACTATAGAACCTCTCGACTGCGAAGGTGACCCGACTTCTTTAGGCCATCGTGCATCGGTGGCAAAGATGGAAGCGAGCTCTAGATATTTACCTCCTAGCCTTGGGTATAGACCAGCCGTTAAAAAAACGAGCGACGCTTTTACATACCGGGGGTTTAGGATTGCAAGACATATATTATAACCTTCCCGGTGCACACGTCAACGAAAATGAATCCACTGATGTTTTCGAAGCCGCTATTAAAAAATTAGACGACTACTTTTCACCCAAACAGAGTTTCGTTTACGAACGACACGTATTCCGCCTTATGAAACAGGAACCGGACGAGAAATTTGAAAAAATTCTAATTAGATTACGTAATCAAAGTTCCAAATGTAATTTTGCAAACAAAGACAACGATCTCATAGACCAGATTGCTGAAAAATGTACTTCATCAGATCTGAGGAAGAAAATATTACAATTAGGAGATTCTGTTACAATATAAAAAGTTATCTTAGAAGCCAATACGATCGAAACAGTAGAGAGACAGTTAAAGGAATTTCAAGGGACAAAAACGGAACAGGTTAATAGGATTGGAACAAGAGCAAACAAAACCCGTACTCAGGGTGATAATACGAATAATAAACGGTGTACTAGATGTGGCAGTGAAAATCATAAGTGTGATGATGCACGTTGTCCTGCTAGAGACAAAGTATGCGATAAATGTGGTTATAAAGGTCATTTTAAAAGCCAATGTCGTACAAGAAACCACAAGTGTAAAGCACCCGCTATTTGGAACAAACAAAAAACTGATGATAAAAAACCTAAAACAAATGAAGAACCGCCCAAACCACCCGTCAGTAATGTGAACTATATATTTCACATAGATGACGATGCCGAAATAGCTTGTCTAGTTGGTGGTGTTAACGTAAATATGCTCATAGACTCTGGAAGTAAAAACAATATAATTAACGACAAGACTTGGAAATACTTAAAATCAAACAATGTTATTGTGACTAACCAACAGCAAGGGTCCGATCAAATATTTATGGCGTATGGTTCAAAAAATCCACTAAATGTGCTTGGCACATTTGAAGCGTCAATAGCCGTAGGACCAGAAAGAAAATCCGCAAAATTTTACGTAATTAAAAATGGGACCCGTAATTTATTAGGTAAAGACACAGCGACGTGTCTCAATGTGCTTAAATTAGGGGTGAGTATAAATTTCGTGCATACAGAGGCGTTCCCTAGGTTCAAAAATATTCAGTTAGCTATTGCCATAGATTCATCTGTTACTCCTATTTGTCAGCCATATAGGCGAGTACCAATTCCTCTTGAAAACAAAATAAATGATAAACTTGATGAGTTAGTGGAAAAAGATATTATTGAACCAGTAGATCAAGCCACAACTTGGGTTTCTCCGGTAGTACCCATTCTCAAGAGTGATAACTCCCTAAGACTTTGTGTTGATATGAGATGTGCAACCAAGGCCATTATAAGAGAGAATCATCCCTTACCCACAATGACCCAACTTCTTCCCAAGCTCAGGAAGTCGTGTATCTTTTCTAAGCTCGATATTAAAGATGCATTCCATCAAGTTGAAATCAAGGAAGACTGTCGGGACATAACAACCTTCATAACCAGTAAAGGCTTGTTTCGATATAAGCGTCTGATGTTTGGAATATCATGCGCGCCAGAGCACTTTCAGAAAATAATGGAAAGGATGCTTCTGCCTTGTAATGGAGTTGTTAATTTCATTGACGATGTCGTTGTATTTGGTAGTAACTTAAATGAACATAACGATAGATTAAAGAAAGTGTTACAAGTTTTAAAAGAAAATAATGTGCTCCTGAACGATAAAAAGTGCATTTTTAACGCAACAAAAATAGATTTTCTGGGTCATGAATTATCTGCACGTGGCATTAAGCCCCTAGATAAGTATGTCAAAACTATAGAATCTTTCAGAGAACCTAAAACAGTCGAAGAAGTTCAAAGTTTTTTAGGACTTGTTAATTACATTGGCAAGTGGATCCCGAGGTTAGCTACTATGACCGATCCAATTCGAGAAATTTTAAGGCACAAGCTTTCCAAACACGCGGACATTGCTGAATATTGGAAGGATAAACAATCTGCCGCATTCACGGAACTAAAGAAAAGTTTAAGTACCCTTCGTACTCTAGGTTTTTACGATCCGCTTGACAGAACACAAGTAATTGCAGATGCTAGTCCTGTAGGGTTAGGAGCAGTCCTCATTCAGATCGATACACAAGGACCCCGGATCATCGCGTTTGGTCACAAAAGTTTATCTGATGTCGAAAAACGATACTGCCAGACTGAAAAGGAGGCACTTGCTTTGGTCTGGGCCATCGAACATTTTAATATGTACCTGTATGGATTAAAAGAATTTGAGCTGATTACTGATCATAAACCTCTCGAGGTAATCTTTGGACCGCGATCAAAACCTTGTGCACGAATTGAACGATGGGTATTAAGGCTACAGGCATACAACTACAAGGTTGTATATTGCCCTGGAAAAAACAATATAGCTGATTCCCTATCTCGGTTATGCCTAAATCAAAATTCACCCCCTTATGATAATGAGCGTCACATTAATAAAATCGTGGAATTTGCTAGACCAATGGCCGTATCCATGGATGATATCACTCACAAATCTCAAAGCGATGAAGATATTCAGCTGGTTAAATTGGCTCTTTCTGGAAACCATTGGAATCCCAAAATTACTTTATATAAGGTCTTTGAGCAAGAACTATGGATGCACAACGATATTTTACTACGAGGAAACAAAATTATCATTCCTAAAGCGTTACGCGAACAAGTGCTCGCATCGGCACATGAAGGGCATCCAGGCATTGTTGCTATGAAAAGCAGATTACGCACTAAAGTATGGTGGCCCAAAATCGATAAAGACGCTGAAAACATGGTAAAATGTTGTAAAAGTTGCACACTAGTTTCAGGACCAAGTTTTCCTGTGCCTATGAAGAGACGCGAATTACCTATGCAACCATGGACTGACATAGCGATAGACTTTCTTGGTCCATTACCCAGTGGACACAACTTATTAGTGGTTATTGATTATTATAGCCGCTATAAAGAAATTAAGGTTATGAAATCTATAACTTCCAATGAAACCATTAATGTACTAAAAGAAATATTTTCCAGGCTAGGTATTCAAGTCAGCATAACATCGGATAATGGTCGTCAATTTATCAGCGAGGAGTTTAAATCCTTCTGCTCAGAATTTGGCATTAGGCTTTACAATTCAATACCATATTGGCCGCAGCAAAATGGAGAAGTCGAAAGACAAAACCGCGTATTTTTAGATTATTAATTATCTTTTTGTGAGTTACTAAAATTTGTTGAAAGGGAGAGATATGATGTTCCCACTAGCAATTAATTAAATATATTTATGCCAACCCGCCCGCTCGACATTACGTCGACAGAGGTCGCAACGAGTGGGCGTGTCGCATGCGCACTAAGCAAGTACTTATTGTAGTGTTTCATTAAACCCTCCCCCGAGCTGGATACAGGACATAACATACAGGGTTATTGGTAAAACATTAACAACCTCTCAGGACTATATTACTAACATCATGAACAACAACTTTTGTTCTATGACTTTTTATAAAACATAATACATTCATCAAAAACAAAGCTTCAATATTTCGTTGTCTTATCTAACACGTTTCAACTCTGTATTTTATTGTAGGTACCACAACACCACTCGTAGGTAGTAATAATTCTAACTAGCTACGCTACGATTTCCCGCCTTTTTACGTAAAAGCCAAATAATACCTAGGTACAATCGGACATTTGTTACATGTGAATGACCTTGACCTTTACACAGTACCTACGTACTAACACCTTAATAAAAACAAACTATCAACTAGGTACCGTATGTGACGTATTTTTCTTGTAAAATTGTAACTGGTTATCACTTGATAAAAGTAATTGTTTGTAGGTATCGAATACTGAATCCACTCTCCCTTCATACTTATCCAGGCTTAGGACTGGCTACATTAAAAAATAAAATAAGAACAAATTCTATGTAGGTACTTAAATTACATATGCAATGTGACGAAAGTTATGTTGAACATTCTTCAACTTAAAACTGGTACTATTCATCCATTTTTATTTTTAAATGTAGGCGTATTTAAAAAGTGGAATCAGCATATTTACAGTAATTGATTTAATGATAATTAGATATTTCAAATCAATATTTACAAATTATTATTACCTCTCAAGTTCAAGTCTCGCGGGTGTCGGTGAGTATCGCGCACATAACGTTCAAAATAGTCACCTTCACAACCAACACATAGTCCACACCTAAAAATAACCTGTTCATTTACTCGCGATAACACTTCAGAGTTCATTTTAATTTGATTAAACGCCCAAATAATTTTTTCTATTAACATATCACGGCTTGTGATTGCACGACCTGTGTACACTAGCGTCTTAACATGTCCCCACAAATAAAAGTCTAAAGGAGTAATATCTGGTGACCTCGGAGGCCAAGCGCGGGGCCCGCCACGTCCTATCCATCGACCAGGATACATCCTGTTTAATAGGTCTCTGACTCGGTGAGCATAGTGCGCAGGTGCCCCGTCTTGTTGAAAGTACATACCACGTAAATCGGCGAGTGGTATGTCTTCTTCTAATACCGGTAGTGTTTCAGTAAGAAATTGTTCGTAAGTTTCACTGTTAAGTCTATCCAAAAAGATAGGCCAGTAATGTGGAATTCACGATTCCCGCCTATACATTCACACTAAACCGGTGTTGATAATTATGAGGTCTCAGTTCGTGCGGGTTTTCGTAACACCATAAATGTTCATTTCTGGTATTAAATAACCCCACTCTGCCAAATGTAGCCTCGTCAGTCCATAATATTGTAGGCCGTTCATTTAAATACCAATTGCAAAAAGCAACTCGTGCGGGTTTGTCCGCTTCAGTGAGCTCCTGCGCACGATGAGGGTGGAAATGATATTTTCCTTCACCGTGAATGACACTCCACGCGAACTATTGTGTGACATTAAACCGCCGAGCTGCGTCATTGGTACTTGCTGCTGGATTTAATTCGAAGAATTCCAATATGTCTTCTTCTTCACGCACCGTGTGCCTCGGTGGACGACCACTATCCCTCAAGGTACTCCGGAATTGCCCGTAATCACGTAACCGCTGTGTGGCAGCTAACATTGTTACTCGGCTAGGTGTAGGCACGTTCGGGAATTGTATCGCATATTGGCGACAGGCTTCCGAAACATTGTCGTTACACCTAGCGAGTATTCGGACCATTTCATTGTACTCGACATTAGAATATTGATATTGTGACATCGCGCACTGATAATTACGTCTCACTTTGCACTTAAGAATTTCGCACGAAGGACACTTATGACGCGACGCCGGCGCATCAAAGCGAACACTGACGGCCGCCCGGGCGCATAGAAATGGGTCAAGGTCTAGCATCCCCGCCCCCGTCCCCCGCTCCCTGCCCCTGTCAATTGCACTAGACGTACAGTTTATTTACCTATAACTAGCGATTTTTTGGTGCGTGTAGATTTCGAAACATTTAGAGCGTTCAATTTATAATATTACTATTTTTGTAAGAAAGTCTGGTGAACTAAAATCTGATGAATTATTAAAAGTCATAGAACAAAAGTTGTTGCTTATGATGTTAGAAATATAGTCCTGAGAGGTTGTTAATGTTTTACCAATAACCCTGTATTGTCTTTTACGTTTAACTCATTGCATTTATTTACTTCAACAGGTTTGCATTGAATAGTACGGTGCTTTGTGTTGTTATACATTTTCAACGTATCTTGTAACACCGTTACATACCACTTGTAGTTTCCGTTCATACTAAAACACTTATACAATTTATTTTTAATAGTTTTTATCAAACGCTCTACAATTGAAGCTTTCTTTGTAGAAAAGGTCGAGTAATGGTTAATACTAAACCTTTTCATGAGCATTTGGAATGATGTATTATAAAACTCTGTTCGTGAATCTGTTTTTAAATTAACTGGTTTGCGTTGACTTTTATTGAATATGTTCTCAAATGCAGTAGTAACATCAATTTTATTTTTCGATTTGAGCGGTTCTGCCCAGGCGTATTTTGAGAAACAATCAATCACCAATAATATGTAATTGTAACCTTTGTTGTATTTTCTTAAATTTTGCATGTCCATTAGATCGGCTTGCCACAAATCATCAATCCCTTTTAAAATGACAGATCGTCGATTAAATTTTTTTCTCGCTGCTTTATGGATTTCATTTACAATTTCTTGTTTGGACATTATGATGACTTTTTAGGTGCTAATAAGTTATCTACAGCTGTTTTTGTGTAAAACTTATCTTCTTAATGAATGGAAACTTCATATATCTTCGCTTTTAAAGTATTTTGTACGTCGTCCATAATTCGAGCTTGCATTAACAGCATGGCTTTATGTAAATCTTTTGTTATTTTTGTCATGAATTGATCGACATAGACCTTATTTACAGCGTCATCTGGCTCTACAGGAGTTCTGACACGTCTTAACGTCGCAGCTTTCAAATCAAATTCACCATTTTCTGTTTTGTCAATGAATTATCATTACACTCGAATAATTCTGTCAATCGCATTCTTTTATTAATGTAATGACCAAATTTGTCTATATTCATGTTAAATATAGTAGTAGTATGCTTTTTATTGAAGGGTTAACAGTAAAATGAAACGTATGCAGAGGATGGAAGATATTTATTAACTGATAACCTTACTTTCACGTAATTCTTCAATGATGGAGATTATATCATTGTCCAGCCCAGTGTTGCCAGCGTCTCGTGAAGCAATCAAAAGTTTTAATCTATCCACTAGTTCGTTTGGATTGTCCCAATAAACATAGTCTACGTTTTTTCTCCACACTTTTGTCAAGGGTAGTCCATTTCCCTTTGGTTGATTATAGATCTGATTTGTACTTTGTAATTTGAAAAGAGGTTTAATAATTTGCAAATATTTTTGTCCTTTGCTACTTTTGATGGGTTTGTTTGGTTCAAAATCTCGACGATGTGCATTTGTATCGAGCAGCATGGACTTGTAATGCTGCATATCATTATCTGTCACTATACTCAAGTCTACATCTTTTTTTAGCAGTAACTGTTTCAAACCGGGTGTATTACGATATTTGCGACCCGCGACTGTAACAAAATCGTCACCAATCGTAATGTTAGCTGAACCTAACATAAGTTTTCCACGCTCTATCCAAACACCGAATGGTACATCATGTAGTGCTTCAGGAGATAGGGACCAAGATGATGTATCGCATTCTTCGTTCTTATCACCCATGGATTGAAATGAAGATTCACTGTCGATTTCATTTTCAACACTGCTTTCTTCGTACTTTCTGCTACTAGAGGCTTCATTGTTTAATGTATGACTGTTTTCCAGGATTTTTCCATTTTCATTAGAAGTAGTTTCATTACTGGTGTTGGTTAGTAAATTAAGTGATTCGGTTATAGGTTTAAAAACCGTTTCTAATGCTTGCTTATTGCCAATCTCAAGCTCTCTCATGGCGCGTACTTTTTTCTTTACAGCCGCTGAAGCATCTACTATTTGTCTTTTCAATGATTTTTCCATCGTTGATAAATGTATAGTTATCTCATAAGAGTTGTTAAATAAGTAATAAGGTAACAATGTCAGGAGTCTTAAATATATATCATTTTCTTATTCAAAGACGACAAATGTGTCAAACTTATTTCTATAACATCCATTATTTTTAGGGCAATCTTTATTTATTACCAGAAAGTTGTAAGGTTCACTCCAAATTTTAGAACACATTTCACGAAACCGAGCCCAAGTCATATCTGTATTAACGTGTTCTTCATAAATATGCTTCAGATTAATATCATCCTGCTTAAATAGTACGATAAGGTTAGCGTTGTCTCTTACTAACTGTTTTGGCACTTTACTATACGTTTGATTGAGATAAAAACAATCGATGTTTTTGTGTCGACCCATTGCAAAGTAATCTCGCATGTTACTTTGATTTTCACATGCAACGTCATCAAATATTATGACAGAGTTCGGTTTAGCATCCTGAACACTTAAAACGTCTTCATTTCCATGATATTTCTGAAATGAAATACCTGGAACTCGTTGTAAAACACTTTCCAGAAATCTATACTTAGGTTGGTGTTTAGTAGGCCACTGCGGCACTTGCCTGGTAGTAGGCTTGCCGGCAGGTAGGTAGGTAGGTAGGTCCAAATAAAGCAAATCTTTTTTGAGGAAATTTATCTTTATTTCGGCCAACTTCCGTTGCCCCAATCACACCCAGATCAGGAGGTCGTAGAAGTAAACTGGGAACACTGGCCTGAACCGTGGGTAGCTCTGGCGGCGGCCTTGCTCCTTCCCAGGTACGCTTCCGGTAGTCCAGCCAGGATCCGGTCGGTCTTTTTTGAATAAACGTAAACATTTTGAAGTTTTAAACCATTTTCATGGATAAGAAGACCAATGAGCAAATTAGTTTCCACAATTAGACGGACCACAAATTATACAACGTACTATGTTAGGTAATAATTCACTATGACGAGCATGAGTCTTGGGAATATCATCACAGATAGTGTTTACATTCAATGATTGGGGTTGTTTAATAAACTTCATGTCTAAGAATGGTAAAATACGTTCATAGCCTTCACTTATAAACTTTTTTGATCAATCGAATCACAAATTACACAGGTAAGCCTGTAAGAATACTCGACTAAATGGATCGAGTCGATTATCGGATATTGAACATACTCTACCACTATCGGCTGCGAGGCGCACCCGCCGAGCGACCAGCCACCATTGGGCGTTCTATTCCATGATATTTGTCGCTCATAACCCATTGGGCATTCTGTCCCACGACGCGAATGCGCATGCATGAGCGAAGGAGTGGGACAGAATGCCCAATAATATACTACTTATAGGCATTTTAGTCCGGTAGTATGTGCCATAGGGAAAACGCGGGCGAAGCCGCTGGCAGGAGCTGGTACGTTATATTTGTGATAATCTATTCGCGGACGGACGGACGAGAATCGAATACTGAAAACCCTCCTTCAATAAGTCCGACGTTCAAGCAGTGCTCGGCTGGCTCTTATTCCGTTTTAATTTGTTAAGTTAGGCATAGGCAGACAGGAACGCATTGGCTTCTTAAAAACTAAACCTAGTAATGAAATTAACTTTCGTTTATGTTAGAATGCTTTTACCTGTAACTATTTAAATGGATTGTCCATTTTTTGTTTCAGGAGGTTAATATTCAAAATAGTAACTTTTGTTTACCATTAAACTGTAAAGAATACGAAGAAATTCCAATTGGTCAGCCTAATATGAAAAATGACGTTCCATCTACAATTATAACCTACGTGGAAACGAAATTTAGAAATCTGTATCTTTACTCGAAAAAATATTTGTGTTGAATAGACCATTCATCGAGGAAGGTTTTAGGCTATATATCATCACGCTGCGACCAATAGGAGCGAAGAAAAAGTCATAACTTATATCTTCTAACCAGGCAGACGAAGTCGCGGGCAACAGCTATTAAGAATACATATGGTAGTAATGTCAAACTATGCTACACCGATACTGATAGTTTAATGTACTTAATACAAACACAAGATTTTTATAAAAACATGTGCAATAATATACCAGTGTTCGATACTAGTAATTTTGATGGCAATAATCCTTATAATATTCTCCAGATGAACGCTAAGGTTAGGTAGGTGTTTAAAGATAAATTAGGAGGTGATGTGATCACTAAATTTGTGGGATTGAGAGCGAAACTATACTGTATTGAATCACTGAAAACACAAATTAAAAGCTTAAGGAGTATCAAAACCAATCGCAAATCCCATCCCATCTAATTATAAGAAAGTGTTATTTAAGAATATTGAACTAAAGCGTAAAATGAATATGATCAAATCAATTAGTTTTTTATTCACAACAAGTTAATAAAGGATATTGAAAAGATTTGACGATAAAGTGCAAGTTCAAACGAATCAAATAAATACTCTACCCTGGGGGCATACTAATACTATATTTTAATTGGATAACATTAATATTGTTCTAGTTTAAACGTAGATATAAGTATATATTCAAATATATTTAAATACAATACTTTTTACCTATAAACTTGTTTTTATTTATGTTACCCTGAAAAAATAAAAAAGAATATATTAATCTTTGAATAGAATATAATAGAATAACATTATTCTTGCACAGGTGGCATACTTGAATTAAATATATTTTTAAATTCACCCTAATAATTTGCATATTATGAATATATGTGAATGCTAAACAGTATTTGATTTAATCGGCAAGATGAAGTTGATCAAGCAACCCATATCCCTAAATGTTAATAATATAAGATTAAGTGAATCTGCCCACCACATCAGACACAGCACTTTATTGCCGAATATCATTCGCTGTATTATATGTGGTGCGTCAAACTGTGGTGTGTGTTAATGTTATGATTAGTTTACTGCTGCATGAAAATGGGCTCAAATTTAGAAATCTTTACTCGAAAACTTCTTTTCAACCTAAATAACGTTTCTTGAGTGAACTATTGAAAAGAGTACCGCAGGTTAATTTCTATGACTTCAATGATGATAAAGATGTCATTCCTCCAAGTGAAGCATTAACAAATTCTGTATTTACTTTTGATGATGTTGCGTGTGAAAATCAAGTAAATACCCGAAATTATTTCTGTAAGGGTAGGCATAAACAAATAGATTGTTTCTATTTATCTCAAACCTACTCTAAAATTCCGAAACAACTGTTTCGTGACAATGTGAATTTTCTTATTATATTCAAACAAGATGATGTGAATTTAAAACATATTTGTGCGGAGCATGTTAGCACTGACTTAAAGTGGAAAGAGTTCAGAAATATTTGCCAAGCTATTTGTTTAGTAAAAAATTATAAGGTTTACTACCTTATAATTTTACTTATTAATAAAGAATCGTCACTAAATAATGGAAGGTACAGACAGAATTTTGATATGTTTTTTTTTTAATTTTGAGTGACTGTTTATTCGCACATATAAGTAACTAACATGCAAAATCAAATTCAGTGTAATTTGTTCTTTAGCTGAACACAGTTGTTATAATAGGTATAAAATGGAGAAAAATATTAAAATAAATTAGTGAAGTCGGTAGACTCTATAAAAAATAAAATAAAACAAATGAAAAACCAGGAACACTCAATGAATTTGTCACTTGATAAAATGTTAAAACCTGTCACAGATCCCCTTGAAACCCTAGTTGATTAGAATAAGACAATAGAGAAAATACAAAGTTTTGAAAATACACACTCTAATTTTGAAGATATGGATTTGAATGACATTAATACTAGTTCATCAACAAAGTTTGAAGAATGCTACGATCCAAATCCGAATCCTGTACAGATCGTCAAAAAGTCTCCCCAGACAGAATTACTGGACGATTTAAAAATATCATTAGAGGGCAGTGGCATCCACGATATTTATGATGGGGTTCATATACCATTCGGAATAAGGAGTGCAAACAAAAAAATACTAATGGGTAATTCAATAGTCTCATTTTCTAAAATAGATAGAGTGAATGATGATAATATCATTTTAATGAAAGTTGGCGACAAAAGCTACAATTTAACCCCTGGTTTAAAAGAACTTTTACTTCGAAGAAAACCTGATTTGAAACCAGGGACCGGACAACCCCACTTTAGAGTTAAGCCGTTTGACAGGGTAACCCGTACACGGGGTAACTCATATCGCAGTGTTACCTTTTGTTCGAGTTACATCCTCGAAACCCAGCGAAATGGTTAACACCTTCATTATGGTAACCACGTGAAGGGGTTAACCCCATCAATAACTTAACCCTTTCAAGTGGTTACCTTCACGAAAGGCTTTTATTCGTGTTACCCTGAATTACCCACTAAACTTGAGCTGCATACTTGCACCCTAGCGGCCCCTCATTGCTTTACTAAGACTAAAGCTGATTTTCTTCTATCGCCGACGCGTCGCGCCGCGACTCGCGCCTCTCGGACAAACTACCTACGCGCGAAACGTCGCGTCATGTCAGCATGATCAGAAAACCAGCCATATAGGTAACTAGCTGTTGCCCGCGACTTCGTCCGCGTGGTTAGAAGATATAAGTTAGGAATTTTTGAACGAAAGCCCTCGAAGATTAATATTTTTCCCCGTATTTGCCACATTTTCCATTAACTCTTCGCTCCTATTAGTTGCAGCGTAATTTTATATACCTAGCCGAAGGTACTTTCGAGGAAGGTTTTACCTTCCTCGATTATTGGTCTATTGAACACAAAATGAGATCAAATGATTTATAATAATTTAAAAAAAATCTAAAACAAGTTTTTTTTTCATTTTTTGCATTTTCTGAGAGGATTTGACGGGTGAATTTTCGATTGAAAATTGTTGCTACATTTTCCATTAAATCTTCGCTCCTATTAGTTGCAGCGTAATTTGATATGGAATCCCATGGATTTGGAAGCAGGAATCATAGGGGGCAAATGCTCGTCAACTTCCTCGAACGCGAGGGGCTCTTTTTGATGAACTCCTTTTTCAAAAAGCAGCCTCAAAGGAAGTGGACGTGGCAAAGCCCCGACACGATGACTAAAAATGAGATTGACTTCATCATGACGAACAAGAAGCACATATTCAGAGACGTCTCTGTGGTCAGTAGGTTTAATACCGGGAGCGATCACCGACTTGTCCAAGGCTCTCTGAATATCAACTTCAAGGCCGAACGTTTCCGTCTGATGAAGGCCAGGCTCCGACCAACACGGCTCCAAACCATGACAGGATCTGAAACGTTCCAGTCAAATTTGGAGAACCGATTTGCCGCCGTGGAAACCACAACAGACGTTAACCAGAACCACGAATATGTGGTTCGGATCCTCAGGGAGGAAGGTTCGAGATTCTGTAACATGCAGCGTAAGGGCAGGAAATCAAAGCTTTCGGAAGAGACATTAGGGCTTATAAAGAAACGACGTGAAAACCCGCCTGTCACTTCGTCAGCTAAGCGGGCTCTAAACCAAGAGATCAACAAGCACGTACGACGCGACCTCCAGTGCTCCAATACTCTTGACACTAAAAGAGCAATTGAGCTGAATCGGGGGTCAAAGGTGTTCGTACAATCTCTTGGAAGAAGCCACTTGACGAAGCTGACCACAACAAGTGGAGAAGTCGTTTCTTCGGTGCCGGCAGTCCTTTCGGAAGTGGAAAATTTCTATGGCCGGTTATACGCATCGCATGCATCTCGACCTGATCCCGGATATGAGGATTCCAGAGCCACATTAACACGCCATTTCACCGAAGACCTGCCAGAAGTCAGCAGTGGCGAAATCGAGATCGCTCTGAGACAGCTCAAAAATGGAAAAGCCCCTGGCGAGGATGGCATTACAACAGAGCTATTAAAAGCAGGCGGAAACCCCTTACTAGGGAAGCTCCAAAAGCTTTTTAATGCCGTCTTGTTTGAAGGGAGAACTCCAGAGGCGTGGAGTAGGAGTGTTGTCGTCCTGTTCTTCAAAAAGGGAGACAAAACCCAGCTGAAGAACTATCGACCCATTTCCCTCCTAAGCCACGTCTATAAGCTGTTCTCAAGAGTGATCACGAACCGACTTGCGCGAAGACTCGACGAATTCCAACCACCGGAGCAGGCTGGGTTTCGGAGCGGATACGGAACCATAGACCACATTCACACAGTGCGGCAGATTATACAGAAGACCGAAGAGTATAATCAGCCCCTATGTCTAGCATTTGTGGACTATGAGAAGGCCTTTGACTCGGTTGAAATCTGGTCTGTTCTGGAGTCCCTGCAGCGTTGTCAAGTAGATTGGCGATACATCCAAGTGATGAGATGTCTTTACAAAGCCGCTACAATGTCCGTCCAAGTACAGAATCAGCAAACAAGGCCCATACCGTTGCATCGAGAAGTGAGACAAGGGGATGTTATTTCCCCGAAATTGTTCACTAATGCAATGGAGGATATGTTCAAGACGCTGAACTGGAAAGGACGCGGCATCAACATCAATGGCGAACACACTTGCGATTTGCTGACGATGTCGTCATCATGGCGGAAACGCTGCAGGACCTACAACAGATGCTGAACGGCCTGGCTGAATCTTCTCTACGCATCGGCCTACGGATGAACTTGGACAAAACCAAGGTCATGTTCAATGAACATGTTCTACCGGAACCGATTGCGATACACGGCGCCGTTCTCGAAGTAGTTCAGAAATATGTATACCTCGGGCAGACATTGCAGTTAGGTAGAAACAACTTTGAGGACGAGGTGAATAGGAGAATTCAGTTGGGTTGGGCTGCATTTGGGAAGTTACGTCGAGTCCTAACATCGTCAATCCCACAGTGCCTAAAGACAAAAGTCTTCAATCAGTGCGTCCTACCTGTCATGACTTACGGAGCCGAAACGTGGACACTGTCGGTACGGCTGGTTCACAAGTTTAAAGTCGCTCAGCGGGCTATGGAAAGGGCTATGCTCGGCATTTCTCTGAGGGATCGCATCAGAAATGAGGTAATCCGTCAGAGAACCAAGGTCATCGACATAGCCCACAGAATCAGCAAGCTGAAGTGGCAGTGGCTGAACCGATAACCGTTGGGGTAAACGAGTTCTAGAGTGGAGACCACGCCTCGGCAAACGTAGTGTAGGACGTCCTCAGGCACGGTGGAGTGATGACTTGCGCAAGACGGCTAGCAGGAGCTGGATGCGAGAAGCCGAAAATCGATCTCAGTGGCGTGCACTTGGAGAGGCCTATGTCCAGCAGTGGACTGCGATAGGCTGATGATGATAATTTGATATACCTAGCCTAAAACCTTCCTCGATTATTGGTCTATTGAACACAAAATGAGATCAAATTTTTAGATGAAATTATTTATAATAATTTTAAAAAAAATCGAATACAAGTTTTTTTTCATTTTTTGCATTTTCTGAGAAGATTTGACGGGTGAATTTTCGATTGAAAATTAGTGTAGTGTTTTTTTTATATTAATTCAAAATAAGGTGAAAAAATAAATATTTTTAATCAAATAAATTACAGCGTATTTGGGACACAAAAAAGTAAGTTTTCACCAAATTTCGTTACAAAAATAAATTTTTGTAAAGGATAAAAATAAAAAAACCACAATCTTGGTTTTTTGGATTTTTCACATAAATTTTGAGGTTATGTGAAAAACATGTAAACACAAAAGTTTTAGATCTTTTTATTACCTACAACTTTGCCATTTGACTTTTTTCGATACGAATTTTAGTTTTGCCGGAAATCAAGAAAACTTTTTACTCTTCAAACGTCACTCCCACCCCCTTCCCGACCTCAGATCGCCCGTAAATTATTTTTCCTTTCATATTTATAATATTCCCCTCCTTTTCTAATGTTTTAAAAATTATCGACCCTGGTCTACAAGTATAGACACGAAAAATATATATCACAACGTTTGAAATGTGCGACAAGCAAAATTAAACTGTAAGATCATATCCACAATGATTTTTATTCCATGTTTACAAGTCGCTCGGTAAATGCAACAATGTCGCCGCTGGGCGGTAAGATGTCACGTGCGCTCGTGGTTATACTATTTTCAAACTAATGTCTATGATAAAGAGTGCATATTACACTGTCTTAGGTTGGAGTGGGTTACCCTGTTACAGTGTTACAGGGTAGTGAAAGGGTAACCTGTTCAGAACAGGGTTCCAGTAATCCGTTCGAAGGTGTAACATATGTCATAGGGTTTTTTCTTGAAGCGCTTAAAAAAACCCCTTCAAAAACCCTTTCAATGAGTATCCGGCCGGTCCCTGTTTGAAACTAATATCGAGCAAAGATAAACTTGTCTATAAAGATATTTTGCATTATACAAAGTCACATAAGAGAGATTTCAATCCTAATGGACAAATTAGAGGCGATAAAGAGTAATCTCCACCCGTTTATTCCCACCTAGGTAGGTGATTAATTATATAAAATAAAAAAACGGGTGTGTATCTTTTAAAATTTATATTATAAAAAAAAAACACAGCCGGAGGCACACGAAGATTTGTGGGTCGTGGGTTACAAATTTGTCTGTAGTCACCTCTGCAGGGATAGGTACCCTCCTGTAGTTGTGGCGAGATTCCGCCGCTGGCTGGAGATTGAAGTAGGCCGAGGTTCAGTGCTGAGCTGTACGGTGATGGAGATGGCGCGGACGTGGGACTGGTGTTGCCGGAAGCGGGCTCCTCAGATGACCTCGGTTCGTAGGTAGGCCCGAACGCGAGGATGCTGCTGGCTCCTCAAAGCCGGATGGAAAAACCCTAATTCGGGATCTTCACAAAAATATTAAGTACAAGTAGTAAACTTGAACACTCTCAACTTATATTTTTTTTTAATATATTTGAATTTAACGGCTTTGTTTGCTAGGACGCTTGACAGGACGGAAATTGGTCAGAGTTGACACGCTCGCATCAGCCTAAGAGCGACTGGCCAGTGTGTCCCCTCGCGGCACCGCGCTCGCGCCGTCGCATCTCCCTCAATCGAAATCATTCTTGGTTCGTTCGGTTCATTCGGCGCGTTCCAAAACACGCGTAAACAAAGAACAATGCATTCATTTTGATGTTTTTATTTTATTTTTATTAAATAAGTTTTGTTCACTTATGATTGATTTTTATTTATATTAATATTATTATTATATTTTTTAATATGTTTCCTTTTATGTATTAGTTAAAATTTATGTAATTATACCGCTACTAAATATAATATGAACAATATGTAGGGAGTTCAATTTATATTTTGTAGAAACAAAACATGACTATTCATGTAACGTTCCGTTACAAAAGGAATAAAATATCGTGAAATAATCAAACCATTGTTTTCTGAATCGTTAAACAGTAATATTGTCACTAAATTTGGGGGAAATTTACCAACGCTAAAGAAATACAAAAAAGACGCTGACTTGGTATATTGGGACGATCCTAACGAATTGGTTGAAAGATTAAAACTATTAATTGCTTTTTGAGATGTCAGTAATACAAACCATGATAATGAAATTTTATCAATAATCGAAGAATTAAAAGAAGCTGACATAATTAAATAATAAATAGTTATAATAGTATGCCTTTTATTCAGTATTAAATCCGAATTCAAGACAAATATACTGAATTGTGAACATGAGCAAAGCTGACGTAGTAAACGAAATTCATAAAAATGCGAGGGTGAACTATCCACGAAGACATGTTATCATGAAAGATATAGATGACTTGTGGCAAGCAGACTTAATTCTGTGGCCCTAGTGAAAAGGGGTACAAGTCCGATTTTGTCGAAAATTAGTTAAATATACCAAATTGATCAGAAAGAAATGCTCTATCATTTGGTGTAAACGGATCTAAGCTATCTCTAAAAACAAAGAAGTTATTTGGTGCACATGGGTTTAACTAATACAAACAAAACTACATAATTTGGATTCAAGTACTTTTGTATTGTTTTAAACTGAAAAATAAAAAAATAAAATTGTGTTTTTTAATCTAAATTAACATAAACTACCTACATTTTTATCAAATTGGTGTTTACCAATACAACAAGAGATGGTCCTTATTAAATGGCTTAGTGAGTAATGATATTACTCGACATCAATTTGTTTTCACCAAAATAAATGTCAAAAATCTAGTATAACTCTTTTGAGATCAGTATTCACATTATGTTATTGTGAAATTAATAAATGTAATATAATACAATTCTAGTTGTATCCTACGAATAGCTTTCATTTTACGTAAGAAACGATATAACTCGTCGCTGCGGAGGAGTGGTGCGGGTGAGTGGGGAGCGCATAGCGCCCGCGCCCCGTCAGTCGCTTGCGCATCCTACTAAGCAGAACCTGTGTCGACGCGCTGCAGTAACGCGAGTAAGTTAGATCGATTTACACATATTTTTTGTAATTTATGTCGTAGTGAATGTATACTTTAACAGGTTCCAGTCTAATTGTACCTTTTTACACTTACCTTTTTATACTTTTTAATAATTAGGTTACAAGAATGTATTAAGGAACGCTATGTATATGGAAATTTGTACATAGTAGGTATAAATCTTTAAAAATACGCAACGGATTTTGATGCGTTTTTAATAGATAGAGTCATTCATGAAGTAGGTTAAATACATAGTTTATGTACATTTTTATTTAATTTAGTTATTTTCTTTTTAGGATGGCTGGTAGAGGTAGAATTAACCGAATGATAGATCTTGTTCATCGAGAACTGGAAATGGTTAATGACGTGGATTGCTTAATTGAAGAACCTGTACCTACTTGTATTCTGTTTACCGAGAATCAATCTCCAAAGCCAGGATTTTCGAAGGATAACTCTCCAAAGCCAGGATGTTCTACGGATTATGCCCCAATATATGAATATTTAAAAAACGTTTCACCAATCAGTTCAAAAGTATGTTCTCCTATGCCTGGATGTTCCCAAAATTTTTCCCCAAGGCCGAACCCCGACAAAGATGACAATATAATATTTACTGATTCCGACGAAATATATCTCATATGTCTTGATATTGTTTCTCTATTAGTTGATAAGCTGCCATGCCCTGATCTCGATTATTCTGGTGAAAGTAGTGATGACTACATACCAAATACACCCGATACAAGTGACTCGGATTGTTCAATACGGAATAGGCGTGCAAAAGGAAGACGCAATGTTATTATTCCTCAGTCAGGCTCAGACGAGAGCAATAATACTTCATTTTGGGATAGAGAAGGTGTTATACAGGGTCGAAAACGTAAACCTAGGAAAAGTACAAAAGA
The DNA here is from genome assembly GCF_003590095.1 of Trichoplusia ni. Classification (NCBI taxonomy): domain Eukaryota; kingdom Metazoa; phylum Arthropoda; class Insecta; order Lepidoptera; family Noctuidae; genus Trichoplusia; species Trichoplusia ni. The sequence continues at coordinate 4,648,952 of NC_039502.1, forward strand.
AAGAAGAGAAGATAGAGAAAATAGAAAAAAGAAAAGAAATCTTGGAAAAAGTTACCAGAGAAAAAACGGAAAACCTGTTAAAGAAAGAAACATGAATAGTTTGGAAACTTGTAGGATGAAATGTGCTGAAAGAATTCCTGAAGCGTTAAGAAAAAAAATCTTTAATCGTTATTGGAGTTTAGGTGACTATGATAGGCGTGTACTGTTCATAAGTAACCTTATAACGTTAAAAGAAAAAAAAACACAAAAAATGGCGCCTACAATCAAAAATAGGAATTATTCCAACGAGTTTTTCCTGAAGTTGGATTTAGAGTGTCATCGCATTTGTAAGGGTTGTTTTTTAAAAACATTCGATGAAATGCCCAAGTTTGTCCAAACTGTGACAGATAAATTAAAACTAAGCGGTGGTTTGATTATAACTAAATCGTCTAGAGGGAAAAAACCCAGTGTCTTTAAAATTAATGACGAAAGGCTTGAAGATGTTAAAGCTCAAATTTTGTCATTCCCTCTTTACGAAAGTCATTATGGGCGATCGAAGACAAACAAAAAGTTTTTGCCACCCCATTTAACTCTTAAGGACATGTACAAGGCTTACTGTGAGATGCACGAAAATCCAGTATCAATCACCATCTACTCATGGGTTTTCAGAGCCCAAATCTATCTTTTAAGGCGCCTTATGTTGATACGTGTGTGAAATGCGATACTTTAGGTACGAAAATAAAATATAGTGAAGGTGAGGAGAGAGAAGAAAATGAAAAGCTTTTGATAGAGCACCAACGTAGAGCAGAAACTATTTATGACCAAAAGTCTCAAGATCGGGCGTTTTCAATTACAAAAAAGGATACAGTAGTCTTGTCATTTGACTTACAGCAATGCTTGCCAACACCATACCTTAAATCTGGTGCTGCATTTTACAAACGTCCATTATGGACTTTTAATTTGACTTTGAGGGACTGTACCTCTAATAAGGTATATTGTTTTATGTGGCATGAAGGAATTGGTGGTAGAGGGGCAAATCAAGTAGCTTCCTGTTTGTTTTATTACATAATGAACTGCGTACCTGATGACATAAAGCATCTTGTATTTTATTCTGACTCCTGTTCTGGCCAAAATAAAAATATTCACGTTGTTTGCATGTTCCTGTTAGCTATGCGGAATAATACAAATTTAGAAACCATAACGCATAATTTTTTAGTACCAGGCCATACTCACATGGATTGTGACGTGGATCATGCGTTAATTGAAAAGGCAAAGAAAAAAACTCAAATGGACATTCATCATCCGCGGGATTGGTATCAACTTGTCCGAACATGTAGTAAAAAGAAACCATTTACTGTTGTAGAAATGCATTCTGAATTATTTCTAGATTTTGCGAGTTATCTAAAAGGGCCACTGCAACAAAAGAAAATTGATGAAAATAAGAAGAAGATTAAATTATCTGAGTGTGCAGCTTTTAAGTATAAAAAAGGAGAATTTGCTCAATTTCATTACAAAATGCATGGCGAAGATGAATGGAACGCAGTGAATTTGCAAAGAAAACGAGGAAAGTCACCGCTTCCAAGTGTTTTTGAAACCGAATGTATACCCAAATCATACGATGGGCCGATTGCAATTTCTAATGAGAAAAAACAAGACTTGCTTAGTCTTCTCCCACTTATAAACCCCAGTGTCAGATCTTTTTATACTAATTTATTAAGTGATGATAACAAAGATCAGCATCCTCTTCTAAATGATGACAGTGAAGATGAGATTTTCTAATTTTTTTAGTTTCTTAGTATGTTTTTTTAACTGTTCCTATAGTTTAAACATTGTAAATGATCCTTTGATCAGGTACCTACTTTACTAAAAGAAGAGATTTATACATTTTCAGGATTTTTTTTTCATCTCAATTTGTGATTTTTCTGCTGATTAATTTGTAAGTTTCTCTTTTTTTTTTATATTGTTCAAATACGCAAGAAATTTTTAAAAAAATCTTATGTAATAAATATATTTTTGTATTCCGCTTGTTTTATTTCCATTAAAATATGGGTTTAAGTAGCACAAATAGTTCATATAAGTCTACATGTACCACACGCCACGTATAAAATATTTGTGAAAAAGACGCCAAGATTATTTTTTTCAAAATTTTCATTTTTTTTTTAAAGTTGACTTAAAGTACACAGCTAAACACTATTTTCTGTTAAAATGAGCTATTAAATATCTCATCGGTTTAAATGTCACACGAGGACAAACACGCAATTTGAGCGCGCCGTGTGTTTTTTGCCTCTCCTGTAAAGTTGTAGTTTTAGACTTAAATCCTTTTTCACTAGGGCCACAGAATTGATATGCAATCAATTTCAAAAGAAAATAAAAATTACAGATATATTCTTACCGTTATTGATACATTTTCGAAATATGCTTGGGCCTTTCCTATGAGAAGTAAAACCAAAGAAGATGTGTGTAACTCTTTCAAAACTTTATTGGATAAAGGACGTGTTCCTAAAAATCTGCAAATGGATAATGGAGCAGAATTTTATAATAACAAATTTCAGAAACTTATGACATTGTATCATATTAACCATTAGTCAACCTTCTCAACAAAAAAGGCTTCAATAGTTGAACAATTTATCAGAACATTAAAATCTAAAGTCTATAAGGAATTTAGTTTAAAAGGCAATTACAATTGGGTAAATAATACCCTCAATGATGTTATTTACAAATACAATCTCACACACCATCGCACTGTTAATGAAATCCCCGCTAATGTGGACAAAAATAATAAAAAACTGATATACGAAAGGTATTTAAAGTTGCAAAAAATTATAATTTAAAAAGTAAGTACAAAGTAGGTAATTATGTGCGTATCAGTAAATGCAAAGGAACATTTGAAAAAGGTTATACTCCCAACTGGTCAACAGAAATATTTAAAATTCGTAAAATACAAAATACAACTCCTATAACTTACTTAATCGAAGATACTATAAGAGGTCAACTAATTTTAGGTGCATTTTATACACAAGAACTTCAAAAAACAAAACATCCCAATGTATATCTTGGAGAGAAAGTTCTTAGAAGAAAAGGCAGGGTTTTAGTAAAATGGTTAGGTTTGTCTTCCGCTGAAAGTAGTTGGATTGATAAATCGAATGTTATATTATAAATAAAATAATATAAACAACAAACTCGAATCGCTTAACTATTTATTAAAGTATTCAAACCGGAATCATCAGTCTTATGATGTGTTTTGGAGAGAGTAGTCTTCTCAATTGGCTTATTAATAATTTACCATTTGAATTACACTTACCAGGATATAATTACTGTGGTCCTGGTACTAAATTAATAAAAAGACTTGCACAAGGAGATAACGGTGTAAATGAGTTGGACGAATATTGCAAGGATCACGATATTGCATATCACAAGTCATCAAACTTGAAAGATCGACATAAGGCTGATTTAATATTGTTAAAAATGGCGAAACAGCGAGCGGTTGCTTCCGATGCCAGTATGGGTGAAAAACTCGCGGCACGCTTAGTAAGTAAGGCTATGTTGGCAAAAATTAAAACTGGTTCTGGTTTGAGAAAAAGCGTTCTCCAAAAGTTACATCCGGAAAAGGATTAAAAAGTAAATTAAAAACTGTTATTACAAAAGCAAAAAGACACATAAAAAAATTAAAACCTAAGAGCAAGAAAATAGCTATAGAATTAGCTATTGCCGCTACCAGAGAATTAGCTGATGATTCATCGATTAAGCTTCCTCCAGTTATTCCTTTTCCAAAAACGGGGCGAGTACTACCTCTGATACCTATTTTTGCGGGATTATCAGCGGCGGGAGCTTTAGCAGGCGGCGCAGCTGGTATTGTCAAAACCATAAATGAATTTGAAATGGCTAAAAAGCTATATGAGGAATCCAAGAGACAAAGAAAAAATGGAAGCTGTATGTATTGAGAAAGGACTACACCTTAAACCACATAAAGATGGTCTTGGAATTTTCGTATCAAAAGAAAAAAACTAAGATATCGACTACCCAATCGGGCCTTTAACTAACATTGATATTTTAAAGTATGGAAATAGAATTCCTCATTTTATGAGAGATGAACTGCCTAAATATCCGTATAAAAAAGAATGTGGAGTTATTAATTTATATAGTTCTAAAAATCCTGGTTCTCATTGGGTAGCCTATGCAAAATGTAATGATTACGTTGAGTATTTCGACAGTTATGGAAATCTTAAACCTCCAAAGGAATTTATAAAATATGTAGGTTCTAACATTCAATACAATTATGAAAATATGCAGCGTGATCATCCCTTCAACTGCGGTCATCTATGTTTAAATTTCTTAAAGAATTTTTGGTATAATCAAGAAATAAAATAAACAGGTTCATTTAAAAGAGATCAGTATGCAAGCATGTCTACTACGGTTACCATCTCTGGAAATAAATCAGAACTGGTCTCGTATTTTCAACCACCACTTCATTTATCTGATCAGTACGAGTGCGGTTTAGTATACTTTTCAGTACTAAAAACAAAACCAAATGTGCACGTTTATGACAGCAGTTTAACATCTGTAATCAGAATCGAATGTGATCTTGTACACGGTTCATATCTGATGCTGCTTCAAATCACGGCTACACAGAAATACCTCAAAACGTTATTTACTTCCCAGTGAACAAAAATATAATTTCATCCATATCTGTCAGGATTGTAGATCGGTTTGGTTACTGTATAGACTTTGGCGAAGAACATATTCAATTACGACTTCATTTAAGAAAAGCAAAATGATAGTATATGATAAAAACCCTCCCGTTAAAATAAAACGTCCTATTCCGTCAACAACCGTTAAGGTGCACAGACGTAAGAAAAACGTGAAGAAATTGACTAGATAATAAAGAGTTTCTTAAAGCTTTAGGGTTTAAAGTATGAGTATACTACAGATTACTGATTTACCATACTTTAATAGTTCAATCGAAAGTTATGAAGACCATTCATTCAATCCCTACAATAACAGCTTTAGAGAAAACGATGAAATCAGAATCCCCATACATCAGCAAGATATATACGTGCTACCATCAGCCAGTTCAATCTACATCGATGGTCAGGCAAAGCTGTTCGGTAAGGATGGGAATCCGATCAAGAAAACTGTTACGTACACTCTTACGTACGATTTGAAATAGACCGTAAAAAAAATCCGGAATAACATCAACAATAAAGTCATACATCTCATTAAATGAAGCAGAAAGTAAAGTTGCTGCATTATGGGGTTGGAATTTAAACGGGTTCCAAAGTGATGGGCATTTTAAGTGTTGTGGTGCCATTAAATAAGATTTTAGGGTTTGCAGAGGATTACAATAAAATTGTAATAAATTGTAAACACGAACTTATACTGAATAGGAGTAATTCTAACTTAAATAGCATTATTCTTACTGATGAACTCGTTCAGGTTCAAATAGATATATAAAGGGTGCAATGGAGAGTACCGCATATAAAAGTTTTAGATCGAGAATGTTTAACACTTTTAAAAGAGATAAACCTATTCAGATGTATAATGATACACGTGATTGCTTGACAACAACTAACTTTATTTCGTTCACAATTCAAACAGAACAAATATAGATGGCGCCACTATTAACATTTTGTTACCAACTTAACACCCCCACTTAACGAAATACTAGGTGCATACAATTACAATATTTTATTTTTATAATATATGTAACAAACCAAAAAACAATTTTAATTTTTATCAAATAAACCAAACATTTCTAAAAAACTGTAATGTTTCATTTTACATAAACCCTTAGTAAGAAGATCTGCAGGCATCTCTGAGGTGGATAAGTATTAAATTTACAATTTCACTAGCAATTTTCTCTCTACAAAAATGATACCGCACTTCTATATGTTTGGATCTCTTATGATGAATAGGATTGGCAGACAACTTATGGGCTGACTGATTGTCATTATATATTGGTATAGGATGAGTTTCATTAGTCAGTTCAAATAACAAATTTTGCAAGTACACTGCTTCTTTGCAACTTTCTGAAATGCCCATATATTCTGCTTCCGTACTGGATAATGCTACAGTATTTTGCTTCTTGGTTTCCCAAGATATTGCACCATTTGACAGTCTGAAAAAATACCCAGTATAGGACCTTCTATCAATTACATTACTGGCCCAGTCTGCATCTACAAAACCTTCTAACTTACTATTCCCACTAGCTGAAAACTTTAAACAGAAAGATTTCGTTTTCTTTAAGTACTTTAGCACTCTTTTGGCATAAGCCCAATGTTCCTCATCATAAAAGTTATTAAATTGGCTCAAGAAGTCAACAGAAAATACAGTATCAGGACGTGTGAGTACAGCTATATACATAAGTGAACCAATCAATTGCTGATAAGGTAACTTTTTATCATAATTCTCACTTTTAGTCAAATTTAGTTTAGGTTCAATTGGTGTCTCTGCAGACTTACAATCTGAAATATTGAATTTTAACAATAACTCTTCAATATATTTTTCTTGGTCTAAAGTTATAGTACCATTGTTTTTATCTACAATTACTCTCATTCCTAAACAATTCTGAACACATCCTAAATCTTTAATTTTAAAGGACTTGGCCGGATTCTGCCCCAGAGTGTACAAGAACCAAAATAAAACCAATAATTATAAAAAAACGAATAAGGAATTTTGAAAAAAGCTCAATTTACTGTAGCAGCGGGAGAAAAAAACATACAATAAAAAGATTTTCTTCGTTTGTACTCCACTTAAAAGTACCCTTAATGTTGCCATATAATATTCACAAAGAACAAAGTAGGGAAAGTCCGTCACTATAGACATCGAGCTTAAAATGTAAAATGTTCATAATTAATTATAACTTACATAACACATATTTTTTTTAAGCTTTCTGATTTATTTAAATTAATGAAACCCTAAATATTATTAAGTAAATAAAACGAAGTTCGCGTACAAAGGAAGATAGTCACTTTTGTGCTGACAACATTGAAGTGATGAATATCGAGCGTGTAATGTCAATGTCAAATCACATTCTCACATAATTTGTAAACAATAAACTGGCCGGTTTGTTTTTTCGTTTATAATATGTCGTAGCCCTACGTGAGTGCTCCACTAACTAGTACTGTGTATACTTAAGGAAAATGGACCTTTTACAACCGGATCACAATCGGAGAACGTATCAGGAGACATGTTTTATCACCATTACCTCCCGATATGACTGTTCTTTTATCGGAGTGGTTAACATTCGAGGTATGTTGTAGCATCATTAAATCTTTTTTCTACAGCATTCATATTATTTAAATACCTATCTATAATCTCAAGACTAATAAAGATACTTATTTTACCTTCACAGTTATCATCTCATAGCCATGTCTGTGGTGCGTGTTATGACAAGATATCAAGATGTCTTGCAACGAATTCCAGGGAAAGACAACTCGGTCATATCTATGTATGGCTGTGGTAAATCTGTTACACATGCCAAAAGACACGAAATTCTGGAGGAAGCCCTCTCGCCTCAGTTTTATCACTGTGGCAGTACTTAAATGATGACATGTAAGTAGTACGTTTTTAAATATCTACATGTGAATAATTGTTACAGTTTTAATAGTGTAGTAGTCAATCACATTAAATAATTTAAACTTATTTGAAGTTCTAATTCAAAATGTAACAGGCGAGTCAATATAGTTACCATAAAGTAATATTTAATGCTTATTTTATATTAATTATTATTGATGAGGAATATTTGCAAGTAAGAATCAGTTAGGACAAGTCTTTACTTGCCTTATTTAGATAACTAGAGATTTACTCTGACTCCACATGGATTTTACAAATCTTTGGAACTCTCTGTATTTCTATGCTACGAGTATAATATGGATGTATTATATACTTTCACCTTCCACATTAATCACTCTATATATTGGTAAAAACTGTATGAGTATCTGCTTGATTGACAGAGATGAGACGGGGTATTTTATTTTGTAATATGTGTCTTGCTTTGATGTTGGCAATAAAATAATAATATTGTTATGTACATACATTTAAGTTTACAAATATAGAAAGTTAAGCTATTGATTGTCAAGTGTGAGTGTAGAATTGGGGTTCCTGGATCAAAAAATCCAGGAACCCCAATTCCACACATGAATTATACCTACTAGACTACCTATCAATCAGTTAGAACCATTCGGAAACTTATGATTCAATTTGTAATATTCAGATTCTAATCTGATATCTGGTGTGTGTGTGTGTGTGTTGTGTGTGTGGTGTGTGTGTGTGTGTGGTGTGTGTGTGTGTGTGTGTGTGTGTGTGTGTGTGTGTGTGTGTGTGTGTGTGTGTGTGTGTGTGTGTGTGTGTGTGTGTGTGTGTGTGTGTGTGTGTGTTGTGTGTGTGTGTGTGTGTGTGTGTGTGTGTGTGTGTGTGTGTGTGTGTGTGTGTGTGTGTGTGTGTGTGTGTGTGTGTGTGTGTGTGTGTGTGTGTGTGTGTGTGTGTGGTGTGTGTGTGTGTGTGTGTGTGTGTGTGGTGTGTGTGTGTGTGTGTGTGTGTGTGTGTGTGTGTGTGTGTGTGTGTGTGTGTGTGTGTGTGTGTGTGTGTGTGTGTGTGTGTGTGTGTGTGTGTGTGTGTGTGTGTGTGTGTGTGTGTGTGTGTGTGTGTGTGGTGTGTGTGTGTGTGTGTGTGTGTGTGTGTGTGTGTGTGTGTGTGTGTGTGTGGTGTGTGTGTGTGTGTGTGTGTGTGTGTGTGTGTGTGTGTGTGTGTGTGTGTGTGTGTGTGTGTGTGTGTGTGTGTGTGATTCTGATCTTATCTGTTTCTTGAGCTTAATATTTAGCAGGTGTTTCATGAAATACGTTGGGTCTTATTTTTACGATATCTTTATTAAGATTAACAGTATCGAGAAACAATAATAAAATCCAGACCCGAACAAATATCAACTCTTGTTCGTGTGGGAATCGAACCCACGACACTCGGTTTAGATGGATAAAGAACGTGTTATATTGCACTCAGTTGTGACCGGGGGTCTTAACCATTAAGCCAAACGTTTCGTCGAATATGTAACAAAATAGCGAATTGCTTCATGCACTTTGTTTACAATAATGAGACGTGTATTGTATGACATCATTCATTCGATGCTCTTCCATATATAGTTTTCATTGCAACATGAAAGATTTCTCACTAACACAATTATTTACGATGTTTTGACACTTATTGACATATTCTCCTCCTTTCACAGCGTTCAAATAAAAACACTGTGGAAAATTTATAGCATGCTGCATCCAAGGATCATCATAAATTTCCCAATCTTCTATAACACCTCCGCATGAAAAACATGCTGCTTTATCATATGGATTATTTCCGTAATAAAAGAATCCCGCATCAGCCATTTCCATCACTAATCTTTTCCTTGAGTTACTCGTCCCCCAATAATAATTAAAGGATAATTCACGTATTTTGTATGTATTATACATATCATATCGAGGTTTATATTCAGTTTGAAACATATTTTATTTATTTAGTACTAGTTCTTGATGCTAATAATTATAAACGTAGAATGATACTGCTTTAATGCTGCAAGCAATTTATAAACGTGATTGTATAGGATTGGGGGAGACGGTAAACATGTCATATTATAAAAAAATGAAACAAGTTTTTTTTATTGCATAAAAAAATTATTATCATGGCACCATTTATTTAAACACAATATATTTTTTAAAGCACATACAGAGTTATGATAAATACAATTATACAAATCTTCAGAATGTTTATATTGATCATATAAATGTACTAAACTAGAACAACCCTTATCTTCTAAATTAAATATATTACTATTACTATTTTCTAAAATATGCTTTAACCATAAAACTTTTTCTGAACCTTTAACATAAACACATTTATCTCTTAATATATCGAAAACCAAAGTCTGGTAATAGGAATAAGGTACAAATCCTTCACTCCAATATATCTTTTTGTTACGTTGAATCCAAAGAACTGTCTTCTTTTCAGAGTCCGTTAAATTTTTAAATGGAAATGGCGGCTTAACTAAAAACACTTGTAATTTTTTGTTACACAAGATAGCGATTTCTTTTAATATAAATTCATTTGCTTCTGTTCTAAATCCCTGAATATCAACAACAGCGATCATGATAACCTGCGCACTATGTTGCTGAGAGGTTTGTATTCCACAAGTCGATCGTTTATAATTAAACAATACGCAGTTGTTCTATCTGGTATTGGTGTGGAACATTCAACTTCTAACCGCACGTCCACTGGACCGGTTTTTAAACTATCGTTTTGTCTTGAGCAATCCAAGATGAAAAGGGGGGCCTTTTCTTTAAAATCTGTTAGATCTAGCAATGGGTCTACAGGACTGTTGTAGTACGACTGACGAAATTTCACATACATAAATCATATACTGTAATATACTGTACTTGTTCTCAGAAAACTTTAAACTCAAAGGTTCGTAGGGATAATATTGCGAATTCAAAAAGAGTGTTACGTTGGTCACTTCACAATGATCGAATAGTGAACTGTCTTTAGTCCTATTATTTCTTCTATTAGTTTGCAAGCAAAATATAACATATCTAGGCTTTTCCAATTGTGAAGCTGTTTTAACTGACCAAGAATGCTTTGTAGTTTTAGGTAGCACGGGATACTCATATAAATCCCAATTTCTAAAAGCCATCTGAATAGGTCTATCTCTTTCTAAATGTTTTAAAAGCGTTAGTCGTTCTCGATCTGACACTTTTATATGTGGCACCCTCCACTGAACTCTTTGCATATCTATTTGAAAATTAACAACATCATCAGTAAGGATAACACTATTTAAGTTAGAGTTACTTCTACTCAAAATAAGTTCATGTTTACAATTTATCACAATTTTATTGTAATCTTCTGCAAACCCTAAAACTTTATTCAATGGTATCACAGCACTAAAATGTCCATCACTTTGGAATCCCGCTAATTTCCAACCCCATAAAGCCGCAACTTTATTTTCTGCTTCATTTAATGAAATGTATGATTTTATTGTTGACGTAATTCCCGAATTTTTAATACGGTCTATTTCGATACCATTCATTTCGTATCTGATGTCTTGAAACAAAGACATAACAGGGTTATTAGTGAACGTAACAGTTTTCTTGATCGGATTCCCATCTTTACCGAACAGCCTTGCCTGTCCTTCGATGTAAATTGAACTGGCTGATGGTAGCACGTATATGTCTTGCTGATGTATGGGGATTCTGATTTCATCGTTTTCTCTAAAGCTGTTATTGTAGGGATTGTATGTATGGATTTCATAACTTTCAATCGAACTGTCGAAATGCGGTAATTCAGTTATCTGTAGCATATTCATACTTTAAACCCAAGGGCTTTAAGAAAGTCTTTATTTGCTTTAGTCAGTTTCTTAATTTTTGTATTACGTCCTTGCACCTTAGCGGTCGCAGAAGAAATAAACCGATTTATTTTCATTCCAGTGTTTTTATAATATACTATCATTTTGATTTTCTTAAGTGCAGACGTAACTGAATATATTCTTCTTCGAAGTTAATACAGTGACCAAATTGATCAACAATCTTAACAGATATGGATGAAATTATATTTTTGTTCACTGGAAAGTAAATAACGTTTTGTGGTATCTCTATATAATCATGACTTAGCGAAGTATCTGATACAAATTCATGAATAAAATGTGTTGGTAATCCGTTGCAGTATGAACCGTACACAAGATCACATTCAATTTTGATCACAGACAGAGTGCTAGTTTTAATCGGAATATCTGGTCTTGAATTCAATACTGAAAAGTATAGTAAACCGCACTCGTATTGATCAGATAAATGAAGAGGTGGTTGAAAATACGAGACCAGTTCTGATGTATTTCCAGAGATGGTAACCGTAGTAGACATGCTTATATACTGGACTGTTATGAAAGATCCCGTTTATTTTATTGCTTTGTTGACCAAAAATTGTTTAAGAAGTGTATACAAAGATGCCCGCAATTAAAGGGATGGTCACGTTGTATATTTTCATAATTGTAGTTCACTTTAGAACCCACATATTTTATAAATTCCTTTGGCGGCTTAAGATTTCCGTAACTATCAAAATACTCAATGTAATCGTCGTATTTTGCATAGGCTACCCAATGAGAACCAGAGTTTTTAGAGCTATCTAAATTAATAACACCACATTCTTTTTTGAAGGGGTATTTAGGGAGCTCATCTCTCATAAAGACACCTCTAAAATATGGGATGCTATTTCCATACTTTAAAATATCCAAGTTAGTTAAAGCGCGATTGGGTAGCCGAAGTCTTAGTTTTTTTCTTTTGATATGAATATTCCAAACCCATCTTTATGTGGCTTAAGGTGTAGCCCTTTTCCAATGCAAAGAGCCTCCATTTTTTCATTATGTCTCTTTGACTCAGCTAACAGTTTTTTAGCCATCTTGAATTCATTTATGGTTTTAGCAATGCCAGCTGCACCACCTGCTAGAGCTCCAGCAGCAGATAATCCCGCAAATATAGGAATTAAAGGTAGCACTCCACCTGTTCGTGGTATAGGAATGACTCGAGGAAGTTTGATGAATTATCAGCTAATTCTCTGGCAGCAGCCATAGCTAATTCTATCGCTGCTTTTTTGCATTTTGGTTTTAATTTTTTGATTTGTTTTTTCGTTTTGGTAATAACGCTTTTAAATTTATTTTTTAATCCTTTTCCAGTTGTATCTTTTTGAGAACACTTGTTGTTACATTTCTTTAGACCAGAACCAGTTTTAATTTTCATTGACATAGCGTTGCGTACTAAGCGTGCCGCGAGTTTTTCACCTGGACTTGCATCCAAGGCAGCTGCTCGTTCTTTCTCCATATTTAACAAAGTTAAATCTGCCTTGTGACGATCCTCTAAGTTTGATGACTTGTGATAAGCGATGTCGTGCTCCTTGCAATACTCGTCTAATTTATTAATACCTTTATCTCCACGTCTAAGCCTTTTAATTATGTTTGTGCCAGGCCCACAATATTTATAGCCTGGTAAATGTAACTCAAACGGTAAATTATTTATTATCCAATTGAGAAGACTGCTCTCTCTAATACACATCATAAGACTGATAAGTTATGAATTGAACACTTAATAAATAGTGTTGTTAAGTGAATTAATTTGTTACAATTTATTCGACTTTTCAATCCAGCTATTCTCAGAAGAAGGTAGACCTAACCATTTCACTAAAACTTTATTTCCTTTACTTCTTAGAACTTTCTCTACTAGATATACATTGGAATGTTTCGTTTTTTGAAGCTCTTGTGCATAAAATGCACCTAAAATAGGTTGACCTCTAATTGTATCTTCAATTAAATATGTAACAGGAGTTGTATTTTGTATTTTTTTTATTTTAAATATTTCTGTTGACCAGTTGGGTGTAAATCCTTTTTCAAAAGTTCCCTTATATTTACTTATACGCACATAATCGTCTACTTTAAACTTACTTTTTGTATTTTCATTTTTTACTAAACTTATATATCTTTCCAATATATGTTTTTTATTTTTTCTATTTACACTTGCAGGAATTTCATCAATTGTGCGATGATGAGTGTGATTATATTTATAAACAACATTATCAAGAGTGTTATCTACCCATTTATAGTTACCTTTTAAATTAAATTCTTTATACAGATTAGATTTTAGTGTTCGGATAAATCTCTCAACAATTGAAGCTTTTTTTGTTGAAAATGTTGAATAATGATTAATATGATAAGATTTCATAAGTGCTTTAAATGTATTGTTATAAAACTCAGTCCCATTGTCAGTTTGCAGATTTTTAGGCACACGTCCTTGGTTTAATAACGTCTTGAAAGTATTACTAACAACATCTTTGGTCTTACATTTCAAAGGAAAGGCCCATGCGTATTTCGAAAATGTATCAATAACGGCGAGAATAAATCTAAATTTTTTATTTTCCTTAGAAATTGATTGCATATCTATTAAATCCGCTTGCCATAGATCATCTATATCTTTCATGATAACGTGTCTTCGTGAAAAGTTTACTCTAGCATTTTTATGAATTTCATTGACCACATCGGCTTTACTCATGTTTATTTTTTTCTCGTTTTAATATCTCTCTCTTAACAAGTTGAATGTGATACTGAATAAAGGCACCATACTTTAACTATTTATTCTTGAATAATGTCTGCTTCCTTTAATTCTTCAATTATTGAAAAAATTTCATTATCATGGTTTGTGTTGCCAGCATCTCTTGATGCAACTAATAACTGCAATCTCTCAACCAGTTCATTTGGGTCATCCCAATAAACTAAATCAGTGTTCTTTTTGTATTTCTTGAGCTTTGGCAACTTTCCTCCTTGTTTAATGGGAGTTTTATCATTTGATATGACGGAAAGCAGTGGTTTGATGATTGCACGATCTTTTGTTCCTTTATCTCCTCTTATTTGACCATTAGGATTAAAATCTCTTTTGTGTGCATTTGTAAAATGCAACATATCCTTATAGACAAGCTTATCTCTCTCAGATATTAATTTTAAATCCGGTTTTCTTCGAAGTAAAAGTTCTTTTAGACCAGGGGTTAAATTATAGGCTCTGTCGTCGATTTTAACCATAATTACATTATCGTTATTCAAGTTTTCCGTTTTAGAAAAGGATACTATTGAATTGCCCATCCATAATTTTTTATTTTCACTTCTTATCCCAAAAGGTATATTTACACCATCATAAATATCATGGATATCATGCCCTTCTAATGAAATTTCTAGGTCATCTGGTGCCCCCATTTTAGGCGACTTTTTAAATAATAGTTCAGAATCTTGTTTAGGATCGTAACAGTCTTCAAACTTTGCAAATGAGCTAGTATTATTGTCATTAGATTCAATGCTGTCATTATTACTGAAAGTTGTATTTTCCACATTCCTATTTTTTATTATAGATAGATTCGAATCAACAAGGGTTTTAAGAGGATCTGCAATAGGTTTCAGCATTTTATCGAGTGACAAATTCATAGCGTATTCCTGGGTCTTCATTTGTTTTATTTTATTCTTAATGGAGTCTACTGACTTCATTAATTCTATTCTAATATTTTTCTCCATCTTACGTTAAACGACTGCATTCACTCATGGAAGAAATAATACTAGTTTTCATTTATATGGTATTCATAATTATATATTGTATCAGTTTCCACCACCAACATTCATCAAATTTCCAAAATATATCAAAATTATTTCTGTACCTTCCATGACTCATTACTCATACAAAGTCAACTGGATAAACTAGAGAGCTACATATTAGATATAAAAACATCAAACACGAAGATTGAAGAGACCTCTGTACAATTGGAAAGGTCCATGACTTCAGTATCCGACCAATTAACCTCACTCGAGTCAAAAATTACTGGACTTGAAAAAGAGCGCAACGCTATGGCAGTTAAATTGACTTCACTTGAGGAAAGGGTGGAGTCTTTCGATCGTGCCCTAGTAAAAACTTGCGTCGAACTTCGCAACGTGCCCAAGAGGACCTACGAAACAAAAAATATCCTATATGAATCATTGCTGGAGCTTTCAAAACAACTTCAAATTAAAATGCAACTGACTGATATTCGCGATATAGTACGACAGCCATCCAAAAAAGAAAATCCAAACTCAACAATAACTGTAGAATTTACGAATACGCTAGTCAAAACCAATTTTCTGGCAGCCGTTAAGAACCACAATAAAGTAAATCCTAATAACAAGTTGAATTCGACACACCTTGGTATAGAAGCTCCAATAACGCCAACATACGCTGCAGAACAGTTGACTACCCACTCTAAACGACTTTTTTATCTGGCTCGTAACTTCGCTAAGATGAATCAATACCTATACTGCTGGACTGTAGATGGGCGCATTTTACTGAAGAAAAACCAAGAAACGCCTACTATAGTTATAAAAACTGAATCACAAATACAAAAAATGTCTGCATCGAATATCGTATGACTAAATAACTGTTTAGAAAGATCATTTATTCCTCTTATGTCTAGATTTAATTTAGATAATATTGTTACTACTTCTATCACTAAAGTTAATTTAATCAATGTAATCAATTATTTACTACACATGTCAAGCACACACTATTCATACAAACTCCACTTACATGATACACATCGAAAATACATTTTAACATTTAAAATACACATTCCTGTGCCCTGTTTTAAATTGTTCCTAACATATGAAAAAAGTCTCTTACAATCAAATACATTCAACGTTGTGACTCCCCTTCTACCCTTAACATTATACAGCAATGTCTAATACTATTACTGATTTAATCTCAAATGTCGACCAATTTTCGGTATCAGTGACTCACATCTGCACTCCTGAAGAGACTCTATCGTATCTTGACAATGTAAGTAACTGGTTTACAGTACTCACTCAAAATATCCGTTCCATTAATTGTAATTACTTAGACCTACAAACCCTTATTCACCGTCTAGACATTCAATGTGATCTGATAGTACTTACGGAATGTTGGTTACCGTGCTCTAGTAATTCCCGTATTCCAACCCCTGATAACTACACAACCTACTGTACAACGAAACACCAGAACCAGAGCGACGGGGTGGTCGTTTATGCGAAGTCCGCTTTGAAAACCATTTTATGTGAGGAACCCAACTTCCTCGGATCAGCCTCGGGTCTGCTTATAAACTTAAATTCTGACGTTGCTATACTCTGTATTTACCGTTCTCCCTCTAATGACAACATTCATACATTTCTTACAGCCCTCAATAACATTCTTCCAACTCTAATTTCCTACAAAACTATAATTATAACGGGAGATATCAACATAGATATCAAACCTGCAACCCAAGATACACGATCACACGATTATCTTAGTACCCTGGCATATCACGGTTTTTTACCAGCTCATACACATCCTACTAGAGCTAAAAACTGTTTAGACCATGTAATGATTCGAACTAACACCAAGATAATGACGCTAGTCTACGACACAACGGTAACAGACCATTCTGCTTCTCTACTATGTCTAAATAATAAAAAATCAATTGCAACTCCCCAGAAAACATTTTCTAAGGTTGATTTTGACGCACTTGACTCCTCCATGAAACACCTAGATTTTACTTCTCTTTTCCTTACCACGGACCCAAACAATGCTATAGATACCCTCACAGAACTAACAAAAGATGCCCTATCAAAATGCTCAACAATAGTCAAATTGCCGACTAGTAAAAGAATTTTGAAACCTTGGATAACACCAGGATTGCTGAGATGTATACGAAACAGAGATTTTCTTCACAAAAAAGCCAAACAATCACCTGACAACATATCACTTAATATCACATACAAACGATACAGGAATTTTTGCACATCTATATTAAAAAAAGTTAAAAGAAAATTCGACTCTGAAGAGTTAACTAAGTCTATACATAACCCTAAAAAACTATGGGACACTATAAAAAACATTACAAACACACACAAAATTAAAAACTCCTCCATTCAACTTCTCTCTCATTCGACCTCCGCTAAAAAGTCTTGTAATGATGTGAACGAATTCTTTGTCAATATTGGAAAGAAACTTGCAGAAAACATTACAGATGTCCAGTACCCTTCACCTCTCCCTCATGCTGCAAATCACACTAAATCTTTCGTATTGGAAAAAACGGACCCGGATGAAATTATTTCAACTATTAACCAGCTCAGGGACAACGCTGCTACTGGATGGGATGGCATATCTCAAACCATCTTGAAACGTTACTCTCGCATCCTTGCACCCATACTAAGCCACATATTCAACCTTTGCTTCCAATCATCGATCTTTCCCACATCTCTTAAAAAGGCACTCATTCACCCTATTTTCAAGGGCGGGGACGGGAGTGTGCTTAACAACTATCGCCCCATAGCGGTTCTCAGTGCCTTGTCCAAAGTCCTCGAACGCCTTATAAACAAGCGATTAGTTCGCTACCTCGAGCACTTCAAGCTGTTCTCTCCACAACAGTTTGGCTTTCGCAAGAACAAATCAACCTGCCAAGCGGTCCATGTGTTAGTTGACGATATTGTCCACAACTTAAATAATCACAGGAAAGTTCTCACTATATTTTTGGATCTTACGAAAGCATTTGACACGGTTCCCGTTTCCACACTTCTACTTAAACTTGAAGGTTTGGGTGTCAGGGGTGCACCACTAGACTTATTCAAGAGTTATCTTACAGATCGGTCACAAACAGTCATTATTGATGCCTACAAGAGCGATAGACTTCCCATTCAGTACGGCGTGCCACAGGGTAGCGTTTTGGGACCCACACTCTTCCTAGTGTTCATTAACGACCTCTGCAATCTCGGAATTCCGAACGCTAATATAGTCTCATTTGCAGATGACACTGCCATCACTTTTTCTGCTAATTCGTGGTCGGAACTCCAAGTCACTGCCCAAAGGGGCTTTGATTTTGCCTTGCAATGGCTCTCTTCTCACATCCTGACCCTTAATACCACCAAAACTAAATTTATTAACTTCTCCATTTCCAACTTCTCACAACCAAGAACGCCAATTACGCTAAAAGCTCACTCTTGTACCACGCAAACAAAATTGAATTGTCAATGTCCTACATTAACCTCAGTGGACCAAATTAAATACCTTGGCGTAATTCTGGACAAAAACCTTAATTTCAAGTCTCACATTAACACTCTTTCCGGCCGTATGCGCAAGTTAATGTACATTTTTAAAACCCTACGATATGTAGCAAACCCATATGTCATCCGAACCGTATACTTTGCACTGTGTCAATCTTTACTAATCTATTGTATTTCCTGTTGGGGTGGTGCTGCAAAGACCATTCTGAATCCTCTGGAGATCGCACACAGGGCTATTCTGAAAGTGGCCACGTTTAGAAACATATTATTTCCAACAAATGAACTCTACAAATTGTGTAACGTACTTAATGTTAGACAACAATATATTCTGCACATAGTTCTATTGCAACACACAAAAACACCTTTCCGGCAAATCACCAAGCGCCGCAAGGACTTAATCTGCATTATTCCACCTGCCCATACGTCTTTTATTAAAAAATTTTCTCTCTACCTTGGCCCATCACTTTACAATAAAATTAACGCAGTAATCCCTATATACGGCTCAACTTACTTTCATTGCAAAAAGATTGTTCGCACGCACCTACAAAAACTTAACTATCATGAAACTGAAGCGTTCCTGAATAAATGATTTTACTACCTATTGTCACATACCTATCACAACACACTTACACGAAAACAAGCACCACACACAAATAAAATAATCACACACCAAATACAATATCAAACAGACATCACACACACACACACTCACATACACACTACATAATATCACTGTACTAACACTAACTTTCCATTTTATTTTCTATTTTATTTTTCTTTAGTTTAATACCGGCTAGAATTAAGAAAGGTATCCTATTGCTACAATTACCGGCAGTACTTTTTAATTTTGATTTAAAATTTTACAAACCTTAATATGTTATTTTTGATCATAACACGTGCAACAGTTTTGTCTTCTACTAAGATTTGGGACCAGAACTGTCTTTCCTAAACACAGGCTATTTTGTAGCCTATCTAGGAGAACAGTACTCAACCCATTAACTAGATTAATACTAACTCTGTGCCTGCCTATACTGTCATAAAACTACTGTCATGTAATCTAGTCCTAGTTACACAATAAATAAATTTAAATTTAATTTAATTTAAAAGTACAAACGTCCCTTGACCATATATTTTCTACATGCACTTCCTATGTAATTGTGAAGCAATCACTAGGTATATGGTAGATAAAGATAAATTTATTTATTATTCAAAGTTAATGAAATTATCAAATGATTTTCTATATCTGCCATGTTTCAAATCACAGTCTTTATTGATAGTCAAAAAATCGTATGGACCCCGCCATACTTCTGTACAGAGATTTTTGAATTTAGACCATTCCATATCTGAACTTACATGTTCATCATAAATATGTTTTAAGTTTATATCATCTTGTTTGAAGATAATCAGAAAGTTAACATTGTCGCGTAACAACTGCTTTGGTACTTTTGAATATGTCTGAGATAAGTAAAAACAATCTATTGCTCTGTGCCTTCCCATTGTAAAATAATTACGTATGTTTATTTGTTTTTCACCAACCACATCATCAAATATTATTATAGAATTAGGTAATGCATCATTAGGATGAATCACATCTTCATCGAATGTAAAAATAAATAGTTTCACACTTGGAACTCTATCCAGGATTTCTTTGAGAAAGCGATATTTTGATTGTGAGCTTGTTTTGGAATACAAATATACGTTTTGAAATTTTAGCCCATTTTCATGAATTAATAAGCTTAACATGACGTTAGTTTTTCCACAATTCGAAGGACCACATATTATACTGCGGATGTTATTCGGGAGAAGTACGCTATGTTTCGAGTGCAGCGTATTCTCCTTCACATCAATATTTTTAACTGCTAAGGATACCGGGTGTTTAATCCACTTCATTTTTGTGTCTGACATAAATAATATTTGTTCTGATATTTATATAGTTACAAGAGATCAGGGTTTTCTTTTCCTTTCATTACAACTAAGACTTTATTTTATATAAGAATAAAATCAACTGATAAAAAATATTAGCCAGTCAATCAAGATAATATCGAAATTAACCACCCTGGATGCGCCGAATATACTCGATACCGAATATACTAATTTACTCGAGGAGGCTATTTTCACGCAACGCTTATACATTATAAAATCACTTTAAATATCGTAAATGTCAAATCCTTAGTAGGTAATTAAATAAAACACATATAATTATGATTCATATCACAATCATTTATTTTCATTTATATTTTATTACATATATTACAACACACAATAATTTGCACTTTGCAATTACACAATAATTTTTTATTATTAAAGTTAAAAAAGTCGTTAACATTAGTTAGCATACGTGATTACAATGACCCCAAGGTACAGTGTCAATTTGGTTTCTTAAAATTTGCCTTTTATCGTCTATTCTATTCAGGACTACTTTATTTACTGTTTCTGAGAATAGCACATGTTTCATTGATCTGATCATATTCATCTTTCGCTTTAAAGATAAATTTTTAAATAAAGCGTGCTTATAGTTACGTGATTTTAAACTACTGGTTATAGATTTTGATACACCTTTAGCTTTATTAATTTGCATTTTTAGTGATTTTATACAGTACAGTTTCGCTCTTAAGCCTATAAATTCAATAATTGGGTCACCTCCTAATTCATCCTTAAATAAACCAGGTATTCTTTCATTGACCTTTGGAATACAGTAATTATTGGTAGATTCAAAATTACTTGTGTCAAATTCTGTTAAATTCTGTCGTATATCTCTATATATGTCGTTAGTGTTAATTAAATACGATAAACTGTCTGTATCGGTGTAACACAATTTAGCTTTGAAAATTGTACAATTGTACAATTGTACAATTGTACAAATGTTGTTTAGAGTATTCTAATACCGCAAATCCAACATATATTGGTCTATCTAATATAAGTTTTTCTAGACCGAGTTGTATAGCTAAAAAGTTTTCATTAAATACGGAAATACTTTTTAAATTAGGTTTTGCGATTAATTTCTCAGCACCTACTGTTTTGTTGGTTTTGTTCGAATGATCACTCCATTTACTTATTAATTTCACTTCAACATGTTTTCGTTTATTTTCTATTGTTTTCCCAAAAATTGAATTATTGAACAATTTTAAAAAATCTCTTTCAAATGAAGTTAAAGCTGCTTGCCGTAGTCTAGTATTCAAATCTATATATTTTTTTTAAAAACTTTCTTGTCTAAAACAAAGGATTCTATGAATTTTTTTCAAAAGCAAACCATTTTTGAGACATTCTTTTAAATGAACATAATGAATGATGTAATTATATTTATCATACAAATTTGCGATTAGTTTTTGCGTTTTCCCTCCAATAGGAGTGAATTTCTCTGGAGCAAAAGGCAAGTCACTATGTAAATTATGTAAATGATCTGGATACGTTATATCTACTTCTAAAATGTAACCGAACTCTGAATTATCGGGAATATTAAGCACATTAAAATATTTCATATCATTGTCGGTCATGAACTTAAATTCTGAAACGGGTAATTTTTTCGTCATAGCATATCCGTAAAGATTATTACAGTCTAAGTAAATTAAATAAGTTGATGGCTTTGAATTATCGAAATGAGGTAAATAAACATTATTAGCTTTAGCATATCGTAGAGAACATTGAGCTAACCCACCTCGTATTCCTTTTTCCAACATTTCGTAAATTTCTAAGTCATGAATCATTTCTAACTGAACACCTGTGTAAAGGAGCATAGCGTCCCAACTCAATCCAGGTGAACTTACATAATACGCAGGATCAAGTTTATAATGCTGGAGACAAATGTTTCTGAAGTTTTCAAATATATCACACAATAATAGTACATCACACTTTAAATACAAGTCAGTATATTCACCAAGAGAAGTAATATTAAAAAGATTCCACACATTTTGAGCATGTTTATATTAATCATCAGTTATGTGTTTCATTTGTAAAGAGTTATAAAATTTATCCTTCTCAGGTAGTTGTGTTTCATTGTATTTAGCCCATGTACAAATATATTCATATGGGTAAATACCTTTCTTTCGCATTAAATTAAATTGATTTTTTCTCGGAAAATGTGTGAATAAATGAACAAAATCATTCTCCGTTAAACTTTTACTCAGGTTATCAAGACTTGAACTAAGAAATTTAAACGAGTCTATAAATTTAATTTGTGCTGGTTTGCATCCTTTACCAGTATTTATTATTTTTGCTATGGTTAAATATTTTTCTTTAGTTTCTGCTATAA
The DNA here is from genome assembly GCF_003590095.1 of Trichoplusia ni. NCBI lineage: Eukaryota > Metazoa > Arthropoda > Insecta > Lepidoptera > Noctuidae > Trichoplusia > Trichoplusia ni. The sequence goes on from NC_039502.1 coordinate 4,671,778, forward strand.
TTCTTATCTCACCTTCATATTTTGATAATTCAGTTATAAATATATGAGAATCGTAGCCAACTAAATTGTGAAATATAACGGGTATAAAGGGACAAACTCTATAATTTAAATTGCATTGCGAGTGTGCCGCACCTCTATATTCAGATGTTATATGATCATGATCGCAAACTTTATCATCAAATAATAAATCATTACAAATATGGCATGTAGTTGCATTATTATAATTATCAGTCTGATCTCTTGTCATTGGTCTCATAGGTTTCTCTGTTAATAACATTTTATGAATTAATTTCACTTCTTCAATCAAGCTTTTAATAAATACTTCCACACAGTCAGATCCTCTGTATGATACAAATTTATTTAAGCTGCTATCATGAGAACAACACACATAGAAAGCAAAACGGACGGTTGATGTACTTTATTCTTTACTGTATTTTTATCATTCTGTTCCATTTTACAGTTTAACAATATACTTTCAAAGTCAGCGTATATTACAAAATTAATTTTTTGCTTTCGCTCATAATTTTTGAATTTTAATGTACTGTTCTTATCAGGTAGTACGGTTAAAATTTGAGAGCAACTATGACAATTATACTTTATTTCAGAAGTAAAAAATTGTAAACATGTCTCACATAAATACATTCGTCCCTTATGACATGAAACTTGTCTTCGTACTAAACGTAGCAGATTTTTTATCAAACAGTAATGACCTTTATTATGTTTTTCAAAGTACAGTAAGTTTATATGTTTATCTTTCCTGCAATTCGTCACATAAATAGGTCCAGTTATAGTACCATGTTTATAAAACCCATAAATATTAATACTCAAGTCACAATTATTTTTTTCAAATAATTTTATATCTTTATGTGAAGGTGGAAATGAAATTCCTCTTGTATTAAGTACTGTACTAAAATGTGGATAGGAGTTGACCCTGCAAACATTATTTTTAGCTGGAAATAATGCTGCAACTACGCACCACAAAAAACAGTATTCATCATTATTATGTATATTCAAACAGCTCTTTGTATTTTTAATAACATCTGGTAGCTCTGAATAAGTACCATCCCGCATAGGGCAATATTTATTTATATTAATTTCTAAATGATTTATTGAAACAAATGACCATCCGGATTGACAATTTTCAAATTCGGTAAATTTTCTTTTAAATGTTTCTATTACATTCAAATATGTGTCATCAAAATCAGTATTATTATATATAATTTCATATTTAGTATTAAATGATTTAAGCTGTTGCTCACCTAACGTAGGCAGTAAAAAGTAAGCAAACAGCTCGAAATTAACTTTAATGCAGTTATGTCTCATTAATAACATTTTAATTATATTAGAAACATCTTTTCGCTTTTCATCTAAGAACGCCTCTGGTGTGAGGTACTCATTTTCTATAGATGGATTTAAGCGATAAGTCAGAATCCTGTTTTTAAATGCAGTTGCTATAATATCAACATTTTCAAAATTTGACTTTATTAAACAATTTGATTTATGGATATTCGTTCTTTTATGGTATCTGTATTTATGTTCGGGGATCTCAATTTTACATTACTCGCAATATCTTTTTAATAAACAATTAGTCTCAATAACATTCGTTTCATATTCATGTTCGGGGATCTTAGTTTCGTATAAATCATTATAAGTATCTGAACTTGCTGGTATCGCATTACTCGCTTGTGTAACTGGAAACAAAATTAATATAACATATTTTAATCGTACTGAATACTTTAATTAAGAAATAGTGGGTTACAAAAAAAAAACTTAAAAACTAATTCACTGAATATAATGTAGATTATAATAATGTAATATTATGATTATAGGTAACATATGTTATAAAATAACTGATTATAATAATATCTCATACCAATAATTGAGTATAATACATAGGTACTTAATTATTGGTATGAACTTATAAACGTTGGAGTACAGCGTTTGAACTCCCGCCTAGTACTTAAAATGAATTCATTCAAGTGCCTCCACGATTCAGAATTTTCGTCAGTTTTATTTTTTATTGTTATCACCGAGTGACGCCACCTATTCACGGGTTGAATCCGCTCTATCTCGTCACACTTGTATACTTTAAGTTCTATGTAGAACGCACCTTTTTTATTCTCTTCTATTTGACGAGAAAAACCGTTGGCCAGTCTCCGTGTGACATAGGAGTAAATCATCGGAGGCTTCTTCTCCGCGGGTGCGTCTACCGCGTCGTCGTCGCTGTCACTCCCGAACACCTCGCGAGCCGTAGACTTGGTAATAGGAGGGATGGGGCGAATAACTGTGTTGCCTTTCTTACTGGTAGACGGCTGGGGGCTGCGCGTTGGCGACGATTTACGTTTCTTGTTCTCCTTTGTCTTGACCTTCATCTGCACCCCGTCCGACGATTTGTCCTCCGAAGGGAAAATATGGTCAGCAGTGTGTTTGGACCTAGAAAATAAATATAAAAAATATTAGATAACATTCATATAAATTGTGAATTGAATGATTGAAGAAAATGAATGAAAGTAACTTTAATGATTGAATAATAAGAAAATGAAACATGAGGAACACGAATGAATATATTGAGTAAGCATGATTGATAGAATACTAAATAAAACAAATAAATGTAGTGTTTGGACATAGCAAATAAAAAATATTGGGTAACATTTACATAAAATAAGAATGGAGTGATTGAAGAAATTAATAAAACTAGCTTGAATGATTTAATACTAAAAAATGAAACACCGAATGAAGTATAGCAGGTAATACTTACATTTTAGAAGATTGGTGGTTCTTTGGTATGTACTTCCAAATTTGGATGTGACTGCTTCTAGCTGAAGAATTGTTGTGATCCAGTCCCTGCAGATGATCTCTTAAATAGCACTACATCCACGTGACGGTATACCAATTAGGGAATAGGGCACGGGTTTGCTAAAATGCTTTGTCAGATCTACCACCCAGGTTGCTGGAAAATAACTTAGCAACATACCGAGATCACGCAATATCAATTTTATCTACTTCATATAAGATATAATGTAATAAAATTTAATAACACTGAAATGTAGATCTTATTCAGATTAAATAATACATACTTATTACACCTGGGTTTGTCTCCTCCTTTACGTTGGTAAGCAAATGTAATAGTATGTGTACAAATCTGTCACCATTTACCTACCTCATAAAGCTCGAACGATTGCTTTTTTTATTTTTAACAGTCTTCAAAGAGGAGGTTATACCTACGTTATGTATATTCTAATAAAACTATTAAATACACGAGTGAAGTGGTGGGGCAAGCTAGTTTATTAGTATGGATGAACAAACTTACACAAAAACCGATTTCGATATATATAATAAATTATTTTTAATTGCAATCCGAAGCGGTGTAGCGCCGTGTTGTCTAGAGTGTAGAATTACATTTACACGTTTTAAAGTACCGATAATATCGATGCTAATTTGAACTTTATGTCCCTTTACAAAGTATTTTCTAAATTCTATATAAAGGATATAATCATGCGAAAAAATAAAAATAATTTAGTTTAATTCCATCAGCGAGCGGGGGCGCAAAAGACTCTATCCTAAAATAAAATATGTCGGTGAGTTATTTTCTTTAAGTAGTAGGATCTATATATAATAACTTAATTAATTGAATGCAACTTAATAATTGTTACACATTTATATTCAATACAACACACTTCTAATATCGATTATTTGAATTTATAAATAAAATATACCTATAATATAAGTTACAAAATTGATATTGATTGTTATTATTATTTTTAGGACTATGAAAATGACCTGTTCAACTTCATTCCCATGAACAGGGTAGCGGAACAAAATAACGATAAACAGTTGAACCTAGAAGGTCCTAGCAGCAAGCAACTGAAAAAATCTTCAACGGCTGCATTTACCTCTGTAAAAACACTTACACGAGGTGCTAAAATTATAAAAATCGAGTTTTATGATACCGAAAACTTCCCCGATCATATAAGTTCATTATGCAATTGTGATGCTGAGTTATGTGTGCAGCATGTGGTTAAAAATGTTTTTATGGACGATATTTATAAATCTGTTAAAGAAATTGCTTTAAAAGTGTCAGATATAATGCCATAAATAAAGTTCAATCAATTATTATTGAATAGTATTTTTTTTTTTCTAATAAATATAATCTTCTACTGAAATTATGATTTTTACAACCTCTTACGATACATTTTATTTATCATCCAGTAGTTTTGATTCCTAAATTCCAATAAAAAGTGTAGAGTGAGCCCGGATCGTGTTACGAACGTGAACGGATGTTATCACGAAGTTATCACGGAGGTACGGTAAAGGTGTATGGATTTGCGATTGGTAACTTGGTAATGGTTGTTTGTAAGTATAAATAATCCATGTCACTACATCCTCTAGAGTTTTGTAGGCTAGTGACCTATAATTAGCTAGTTTAATAGACAAAAGCTTAATTATTCTTCTTTTTTTTTTTGAGGGATAAGGGCTTCTCAGCTGAAATGAGCCAGTAAAAAGGTTGATAATCAATCAATTCACATAAAGTGCTGTAAGTATGTCGACAGTCCTATATAAGGCGACTATGAAAGTCATCTGAGCGCATTATAATTTCAGGGCTGCTATGTGCTAAATAAAGGATGCAGTGGAATATAGATTACACGTATAAAATAAATAGCAATGGAAATAATGATTAATGATTACTAAGTTGTTATATCATCAGTATATTTCTTATTTATTTATTTAACAGTTTATGTACACATAAAAACACAGACAAGAATAAATAATAGAAAAAAAATTGTACAAGGGCACAGTTTATCTCAAAAGTATTTTTTTTTCTTCATTGAAATCAGTTCAGAAGTATATCCATTCATCGTTTTATACATATAAAAATGTATATATAAATAACAGTAGAGTGAAGAATAAGATCCCTCATTTCGATATCATAATTAATATTATATACATATAAGTTACATAGTGGTTTCTTAGGTTTACATATAAGTTATCATCGTGTGTGGCGCTTGGCTGTATATAGCGAACTGTAGGTATGCTTAATGCTAATATGGAAGACGGCTGCATTATTTTGTTAAGTTTATTATTCTGTATTCATTATGCACATATTTCAATTATAGGAGCTTTATTATCCAGTTCATTTAAGATTATACCTACTTACTTACAAATAGGCAGACTAATACACATACACACACACACACACACACACACACACACACACCAGATATCAGATCAGGTTAGAATCTGAATATTACAAATTGAATCATAAGTTTTCCGAATGGTCCTAACTGATTGATAGGTAGTCTAGTAGGTATAATTCATGTGTGGAATTGGGGTTCCTGGATTTTTTGATCCAGGAACCCCAATTCTACACTACTAATACTGTTACGAAAAAACATATGAAAAAATTAAAACCAAAATGCAAAAAAACCGCGATAACATTAGCTATGACCGCTGCCAGAGAATTAGCTAATGATTCATCCATTAAGCTTCCTCGGGTTATTCCGGTACCAAAAACTGGTGGAGTATTACCTTTGATTCCTATTTTAGCTGGATTATCAGCTGCGGGAGCTATAGCGGGTGGAGCAGCTGGTATTGCTAAAACTATAAATGAATTCAAGATGGCTAAAAAACTGTACGATGAATCGAAGAGACATAATGAAAAAATGGAGGCTCTTTGCATCGGAAAAGGACTACATCTTAAACCACACAAAGATGGACTTGGAATTTTTGTATGAAAAGAAAAAAACTAATACATCGGCTACCCAAACGAGCTCTAACTAACTTCGACATTTTAAAATATAGAAATAGTATTCCCTACTTTAGAGGTGTCTTTATGAGAAATGAACTCCCTAAATATCCTTATAAAAATGAATGTGGAGTTGTTAATTTAGATAGTTCTAACAATCCTGGTTCTCATTGGGTAGCCTATGCAAAATGCAGTGATTATATTGAATTTTTTGACAGTTATGGAAATCTAAAGCCCCCTAAGGAATTTATAAAATACTTAGGCTCGAAAATCCACTATAACTATGAAAATATACAGGGTGATCACCCTTACAATTGTGGACATCTTTGTTTACATTTTTTAACAAACTTTTGGAGTAGACATAGAATATAATAAACAAAATTATTGAAAAGTGTTCAGTATGCAACGCTGTCTATAACTGTGACTATCTTTGGGAATAAATCAGAATTAGAATCGTATTTTCAACCACCTCTTAGTTTATCTAAAAATAAAAATAAAATAAAAATAAAAAAATATTTATAAATAAACATAGTTCACATTACTTAAATACATGTATGAATACAAATGACTCAGATGTAAAACCAGAAAAAAAAATATCCTTTATAATCATAGGAGTTGAGTTAATCTACACCAAAACATAATAATATACGAAATACGAGAAGGATGGTCTAAAGATAATATAGGGATCTGAAAAATATGAGTGTGGCTTGTTGTACTATTCAGTATTAAACTGTGTATCAAATGCGCTTTCTAATAATACTCCGTCTGTAATCAGAATTGAATGTGATTTAATATATGGTTCTTACAGTAATGGTATACCAACCCATATTATTCATGAATTTGTAGCTAATAATACTATTGCAGGACACCATTACCTAGAAACGCCTCGGAACGTCTTCGAACTTCCTACGAACCCTTCCCTTCTACGAACTTCCCCGTGAATAAAAATATAATTACATCTATTAAGGTTGTTGATGAGTTCGGCTACAGCATCCCTTTTATAGAACATATTCAACTACGTCTTCATTTAAGAAAAGTAAAATGATAGTATACAATATAAAGCCGGCCCCAAAAATAAAACACATTACTTCTTCTACAGGCAGTAAGATGCATAGACGTAAGAAAAAAGTGAAAAAATTGACTAAAACAAATAAAGATTTTCTAAAAGCATTGGGTTTTAAAGTATGAATATACTACAAATTAATGATTTACCGAGCTTCGATACTTCTGTCGAAGGTTTTGAGATTCATTCTTACAATCCTTACAACAACTGCTTTGGAGAAAACGATGAAATCAGAATACCCATCCACCAGCAAGACATATACGTGTTACCATCAGCCAGTTCAGTTTACATCGAAGGTCACACAAAGTTGTACGGAAGAGATGGAAAACCGATTGAGAAAGCTGTTAAATTTACTAATAACCCTGTTTTGTTCCTGTTTCAAGACATCAGATACGAAATAAATGGTATTGAAATAGATCGCATCAAAAATTCGGGTATAACGTCAACAATAAAGTCATACGTTTCATTAAATGAAGCCGAAAATAAAGTTGCCGCCTTATGGGGTTGGAACTTAAATGGATTTCAAAATGATGGTCATTTTAATGCTGTTATACCGTTAAATAAGATATTGGGTTTTGCAGAGGATTATAATAAAATAGTCATAAATTGTAAACATGAACTTATATTGAACAGAAGTAACTCTAATTTAAACAGCGTTATACTGACAGATGATATTTCCCACTTCCAAATAAATCTTGACAGAGTACAGTGGCGAGTTCCACATATAAAAGTGTCAGATCGAGAACGACTAACACTTTTAAAACATTTAGAAAAAGATAGGCCTATTCAAATGGCATTTAGAAATTGGGATTTGTATGAGTACCCTTTTTTACCTAAAACAACAAAGCATTCGTGGTCAGTTAAAACTGCATCACAATTGGAAAGATCTAAATATGTTATTTTCTGTTTACAAACTAATAAACTAAAAGATTGTTCTCTCTTCGATCATTGTGAAGTAACAAATATTACGCTCTTTTTGAACTCTCAATATTATCCGTATGAACCATTAGGCTTAAAGTTTTCTGAGAACAAGTACAGTATATTATATGAAATGTATGTGAAATTTCGTCAGACGTATTACAACAGCCCAGTCGATCCCTTGCTCGATCTGAAAGATTTTAAGGAAAAAGCTCCACTTTTCATCATAGATTGTTTAAGACAAAACGACAGTTTAAAAACGGGTCCAGTACACGTAAGACTGGAATTTGAATGTTCAACATTGATACCAGATAACACAACTGCGTATTGTTTGATCATAAACGATCGACTTGTGGAATACAAACCTTTAAGTAACATTGTGCGCAGGTTATCATGAGTGCTATTGTAGATGTACAAGGTTTCAAAACAGAAGCAAACGAATTCATAATAAAAGAAATTGCTATACTATGTGATAAAAAAAATCTGGTTTTTCTTATAAATGCCCCATTCCCATTTTACGATTTGACTAAAGAAGAACGACGACAAGTATGTTGGATTGAACGCAATAGAAAAATATACTGGAATGAAGGCGTTGTGCGTTACCTGAATTATCAGAATTTGATTATAAGTATTTTAAGAGATAAATGTGAGTAGGGTAAAATTGGGGCTTCTGGATCAATCTGATCAATCAGAAGCCCCAATTTTCCCTACGTGCTCAAGTAACTATATAAACAGAGTGATACCATACGCCTTAACGATACAATTCTGATTGAAAGATGACTTTATCTGATATTAGATATAAATTGTTGTATATCGTGTTTCACTCAGTGACATCAAACAGATGAATCTACGAACTGTCAACCTTGTTTAATGCATTGAAACAAAATCACTGTGCCTACGCACAGTGATTAAGTACGTCGAATCATAAACAAAGTGGTCTGAGTGCATTTATGAAGTTCGATCGTTAGCACCGTGTTGCACTTTTGAATGCCAAACCGTAAATGAATATCTCATGTTCCCATAACATATTATAGATTGAAGTAGCTTAGTAAGTTGTTGAAAGCGTGACGATCGTTCAGAGGTTTTTATTCGTTGAATCGTATTGTGATTATAAAAAGTATTGAATCAAACACGCATGATATGTTGCATATGGACATAGTCTAATATTTGAATATAAAAACATAAGATACATGTACTGGACACACACACACACACACATAATCACGCCTATATTCTCCGAAGGGTTAGGCAGAGGTGTATAGAACACCCACGCTTCGCCAGTTATGTTTCAGTCTCAGGCAATAGGGGGCGAACCTAATGCCATATACCAGGGGGATGAAACTCTCCTACAAAATCGAAACTCGAAAAGTAGTCTAAGAAACTAGCGCCATCTAGTATGCGAGGGACGTCATTTTTCTTCATTATTGACTAAAATAACACTAGAGGGCAGGAGCTTCAGCTAGGTTTATGCTCAAAGCAAAGTTTTTGAAGTATAATTATTCAGATATTTATATTACTTTTTCTATTATGTTATAAAAATACATAATTAATATTTTATGTGAATTTTTTAAATGTTGATTTTTCAATCGTCATTTTCACTGCGGCAACATCCGGAAAAATCTGTTACCTGTCACCCATATTTGAATCACTTTGTTCGTTTTGTTCGTTTTGCGTTTACTGTTTTTGTGATATATTTTTTATACCGACTTGGCTTGTTTACGGATTCTGATTTTCCTGAGTGCAACGTATTACCTGGCTTGTTATTTGGACCCCGAACTGATAGCGTATATGATAACTTGGCTTCTTCACATTGACTTCGATTTTAAAACTTTTACGATTTTGGATTTTGAAAATGCCGAAAGCATCTGCATTAAAATGTTATTTTGGATGTATTATCGATGGTAAGTTCTTATTTAGTATGTTTCATTCAAGTAATTAATGATTCATTTCAACTTTGTATAAATTCTGTACAAAATAAAATACCTACATTTTATTAAAATTTTATTTAAAGGACCGCTACACCGATTCCCGAAATGGGAATATCCTTACACGGAGAGGTTTAATCAGTGGAAGTCTGTACTCAGCCTCGCAACCCAGGAGAGAGGAAATAATTACATATATAATTCTGTTCGCATATGCCACAGACACTTTGAAGAATATTATAAATCACCGAGTAAACTTTTGACCAGAAATGCAATACCTACATTGAATTTGGGTATGTATTTTTACTAATTTCTGGTTTACTTTTTTGTTTAGCATGGTTACAAAACAACTATAGTAAAATTTTATGTATACGTGTTAAAAATTTGTATGTTAAACAGCTGGCGGCAGCTAGTGTTTCAATATTGTTGTACATTCTAATATGCAAATATTTTATTTACAGACTCGACACAAAATCCACAAATAAATATGCCATTGACACAAAGTCCACAAATGACTATGCCATTGGCTGAGCAATATCTTGTTGGAGATGAACCAGCATCAGCATCAATTTTATCAAGAGGTCAGTAGTGATTGTTTTTGAAAATTGGTTTTTAATTTATAATAAAAAAAGTTGTGGTGGCTAGTGGGTAAACCGCTGAAGTATGAGGCCGCGGGTTCGATCCCAGGTCAGGCAATGACCAATGCAACTCTTCTAAGTTTGTATGTACTTTCTAAGTATATCTTAGACACCATGGACAGTGTTTCGAATGGCACGTTAAACTGTAGGTCCTGACTGTCATTGAACATCCTTGGCAGCCATTATGGGTAGTCAGAAGCCAGTAAATCTAACAGTATATCCAAGGGGTATCGGGTTGCCCAGGTAATTGGGTTGAGGAGGTCAGATAGGCAGTCGCTTCTTGTAAAGCACTGGTACTCAGCTGAATCCAGTTAGACTGGAAGCCGACCCCAACATGATTGGGAAAAGGCTCGGAGGATGATGGTTTTCAATTTCCAATATCATTATTGGAAATTATTCATATAATCTCAAAATCTATCTCAGCATGGTGTGTAAAACTTCCCCACTTCTGTAGAACCCTACATGACACGCTGCTCCCTCTACAGTTTTTAAAGCATACTTTAATGATTTTATTACCAACGTCTTATATAAAACTAATATTAGAATTATTGGTTATTTCAGCCACTGAAAAATGCTTTAAGAAGCGAGAATCAAGTGCAATCAAAAAGCTCACGCGAAAACTGCATGAAATGCGCCAAAAGTGCAAAATGCAATCAAAAAAAATTCGCTTTGCGAAAAAATTGACTTTGTCAAAATCATTTCTTACAACTATAGAGAAATTACCTGATGCAGCACAAATTTTTATTAAGTTGCAGTTAAAAGGCACTAAGAAACCGAGAGGAAGACGATACACCAGAAATGAAAAAATAATGGCCTTGTCCATCTACAAGCAGAGTCCTAAAGCATATAACCTTTTGAAGAAAATGTTTATATTACCTTCAAAACGTTGTTTGCAAAAAATTCTAAGTTCATTCCAAATGAAACCAGGCATCAATGCTGAAATATTAGAAAATTTAAAAAAGCAAGTGCAGCACATGACAGCAGAAAAAAGATTAGTTAATTTATTGTTTGATGAAGTGTCATTAGCGCCTGGGATGGTTTATAATGACTTTTTAAATGAAATTATTGGTTTCCCTGATGATGGCAGTAAAAAAGCAAAGGACATTGCGGATCGTGCCCTGGTTTTTATGATAAAGGGCATTAAAAGTAAAACAAAACAGCCCATACTATTTATATTCACAAAAAGTGGAATAAAAAAGCAGGAATTAAAAGATTTATTAATAGAAACCATCAAAAGTGTTAATAGTACAGGTTTAAAGGTGGTTTCAGCAATATGCGACCAATGTCCTACAAATGTTGCAGTGATAAGGGAATTAAGAGAAGAAACACAAAAAAAATATGCCGTTGAAGGGAAACCAACGCAAACAACGTTTTTTGAGGTTGATAACACAAAAGTCTTTCCATTGTTTGATACACCCCACTTATTAAAGGGTGTCAGAAATAATTTATTGAATAAAGACGCAAAATTTATGCTTAATGGACAAGAGAGATGGGCAAAATGGGAACACCTGAAAATGTTACTGGCCATTGATGTTGGAGATGATGAAATTCGTCTCGTTAATAAGTTGACTGAAAGTCTCATAAATAAAGAAAAATTAAAAAAAATGAAGGTTAAATTAGCTGCCCAAGTATTTAGCCAAAGAGTTTCATCAGCGCTTCGGTTTTCAGGAAGTAAGTGCATTTTGTTAACATTTGAATTAACATTAAATACTTTGCTATTCTGAATTCGACCTTTTGCAACCTCATGCTTTGAGCAGTAGTATATTTTTCATTTTTGACTAGTGTGAAGTTCTAGTAGCCAATAACGGAACGGCAAAATTACAATCGTACATACACACATGCAAAAATACAATCTTTCTTCTTTATAATAATAGCTTTTTTTTTTCAGAACATGGAATTTTGCCGGCAGAATGCGAGGGAACCGCTGATTTTCTTTTAATATTCGATAAATTATTTGATTCTTTTAATGGTCATTCCTATCAAGATGATTCAAAAATGTACAAGAGTTGTGTGAAAAAGAATTCCCCTCACTTCCAACTATGGGATGATTTACTCCCTACATTAGAATCAATTAGATTTAAATCAATCAGTAAAAAAAATGGTATTGATCAAATTAAATATGAGATGATTCCTTCAATAAAGAATTGGATACTTAATATAAAAACTTTTAAGGAAATGTGGGAGTATTTATCATCCAATTATAAAATAACAAATTTAATCACAAGAAATTTTAATCAAGATCCATTAGAAAACTTTTTTAGTAGTATTAGAAGCAATGGTGTTAGAAACATAAATCCAAATTGCTATCAATTTATTAATGCATATAAAACATTGATTGTTAATAATTATAATTCACCACATTCTGCAGGTGCCAATTGTGAAGAAGATTATAATTCAGTTATGCAATCATTATCATGTCTAATCGGAAGCAATCGGGCTGATTCAAATACTGTTGATTTTGCATGTAACATTGATTCCTTGCTTAGTGTGATGACGGAAATAAAAAATAATGATTCTCTATTGCATGCTGAATCGAAAAAATATGTAACAGGGTATGTAATTAAGAAATCAAAGACAAAAGTTTTCAAAAGTTGTACTAATTGTGTGAATAATTTGTGTAGATCTAGTGCTGATTTGGAATCGTTTAATTATGAAATTGATTATACAAAAAGATCATTATTTCACCCAAGTGACAAATTTATAGATTTAATGAATAATATGTATTATGTGATTGTTGCATGTCTTCGCAATAACCCAACATCAAAATGTTTAAAGGATGAAATCAAGTTTTACATTGATTGTGCATGTGATTTTAATATAATAACTTGTAGGAAACATAAAGGTGATTTGATTGATTTCATTATTAATCTTTCAATTAAATTGATTGTACATAGTTGGTGTTTGGGGGTAAACAGATTATTAAATGGAAAAACTAGATGTTTTGATAGGAATGACCAAATAAAAGAAAAAGTAACTTAAAAAAATGTTTTTATTTATTTTTTAGCCCTGGATCGTTTAATAAATCAGTAAATGATTGAAAATACAACTATTTACTTTTAGTTTAGTTCAGTTCATTATTATTGTTGTATTTTTGATCATTTAATGATTTTTTTATTCAAAATGACTACGTAACTCTGGTACTACTAGCGCCACCTATAGCGCTGTTACCCAGTTTGCGCGCCATCTAGCGTGTGGGGAAATATAGTTTTCTGAATTTTGGCTCTCAGAGTGGCGTATCTATACCAGTATTAGTGTATAATCTATGCCATATACCGAGCACAAATTATGTTGTTGGTGGTTTTCCCCGCCACCTCGCGGGAATTTTTTTAAATTTTTTCGCAAAATTTTTACTCTTATGTACTGGACATAAGGGTAAAAAAAGTAAACCCAATCATATCCTAAGCATTTAGCTTACTTAGAGGGGTTAACAAGAATAATAGTAATTTGTGGCCCAAATAGCATATTACCTTCTTTATTTTTTTTTATAAATAACAGATATTCATCGACAAAAATCCAGACCGGAACATATCGCTACTTCAATTCAAAATTAACACAAATTTAAATTATACGTTTTTACAGAAGAGCTAATCAAAGAAAAAATTGTTTGAATAATAACAATAATGATCATAATTATATATTTATTCAGATAAATTTTGTTTTTTCTTTGATTAGCTCTTTCATAAAATGTATAATTATGGTTTGTGTTAGTTCTGAATCAAAGCAGCGACATGTTGTTCCGGGCGGGAATCGAATCTGCGAGACTTGGCCAACTTAGTGTCCGTTAAATTAATATTTATATTGTAATGGATGGGTTACTTTTCTGATGCACCAAACGTGTTGTCAAATCTGTGATGAATTATTTGACCACCGATACGATTACATTTCATACTTCAAATATTTATTGCATTCATATGTCACGTACCAAAAATCAATCAATATGAACCTTGTAACACACAACAAACTTATAAAATAATGTCATTTACATTAGTGTAGTTAATAGTTTTGTATTTACTTCCCATAATAATATAAACAAAAATGAACGTAAGTATGCCTATTTGGCTGAAGTGTGGCCTACAGCTATCGATATTATAAGGCATTTCTAAATTATATCGTTTATTATCATTTATAGAAATATTTATTTATACAATATAGCACCTAAATTTCATTAAGTATGTTATCGTAATCGTTGAGCACTCACTAATTAAATAAATTACAAAAGTGTGCGATTATAAATATTATTCTAATTCCACATTTTTAAGTCAAAAATGCTTGATGGATTATATTAAGCTAGTATTTAATTTTATTTTAAGTTAAACTGTGTCTTACATTAAGATTTATTTACGAGTGCATACGATTACCTTATAAAAATTTCGTCTCAAATTGTAGCGACAGCGCGGCGCCGGTGTAGTATTGCGTCCAAATAAATTTGTTAAGGAGATGTTTACACTCGAGTGCCTAATTTGTAATATGTAACAAGCAATAATAATTCTTATGATCAGTGAGTACAGTGTTCAATATTAAATATAATAATTGATTGCTTTTACATTTGAAACGTAAATGTAAAATTAAATTCGTTACGATGATCGTTCCCTTATAATATTAGTGCATAAGTAGAGTCCTCAAGACGTTTTACAGCGCATTGTTAGTGCATCATTTCTTCATTGCTGATTGTGGATATCTTCTTAAGGCGTTAAGTATGTAAGTTCATAACTCTTAGACCCTAAGCATATAAGCCACCCAGCTGCAAAATACAGTTGTTATGCTCTATATATATTTTTATAAAAAAGTGTGTTTCGTTAATAGTTTACTTTACTTAAATTATCTTTTTTAGGTCTTCAAATCCCTTCGATTCGGACGCTGGAGCGCCTTCAACATCGGCTAAGAAAAGGATTAATAAGGCACTAAAACCCAAGAAGCAGCGTATTGGAAAGCCACAGAAAAAACAAGACCATATATTGAGAAGTGACTCAGATTCAGAGCCTGACGCAACGGCAACAATCGAGAATAAAAGGTTAATTTATTTATTTACATAATATATTATTGGCCCATAAAAAACAAATACGGTGGCATAGTGACTGAGCTATCAGCATTGACGCTACGCTTTACGGGTTTGATTCCTCTATGGAACAAATATTTGCATGATTTATAATAATTGTGTCTGGATCTATGTGTATATGAGATTTGCGTTTGCAACCAACAGTAGGTATAGGAGTAATCCTAGCGGGACAACCTTATAATTAAATTCATAAATAAGTGGCAGCAAAACCATATAAATTCGATATTTTATTTGCCGGATGGGTTCGGTTCCCTATCCGGACTAAAATATTTAGGGTTATCGAGGAAAGACGTGTTATCTTAATCCGTTTTTAATATTTACAGGATGATGAGCCCGAACCTGCCCGAGCATCAACATTAAAAAATTATCTTTCGCGGCGTATAGCTTCTGGCAATACTCATCAAAGCGATCCCACCAGGCGCGGTGAGTACTACGTCGAAGTTCGCGTCTCGAACTGCCGCGAACTAGTGGCAATTTCCACCAACCGATGGAAACATTCGCTAATCAGTTTTAAAACTGCAGTAAATGATAAAACACCGACGTGGAAAGCTGTTACTCAGCTTGTTTCCGCGGTAAAAGCGGACTATCAGAACATTCCACCTATTTTGTACCCATTTAAGGATGGTTAATTGATAACATGTTTATACACTGGTTTACTTATTATTATTGTTTTTATTTCAATATTTTTTATTGTTTAGAATTTTCATGTTTTTATATAATTAAATGCATTGTTTCTCACAGGATCTACTTTGTAGATAAAGCTAAATAAAACTAAAAATCAAACCTAGAAACAAAAAAATAAACTTAAATGCAATATTTCTTACAGGATCAACTTTGTAGATAAAGCTAAATAAAACTAAAAATCAAACCTAGAAACAAAAAATTGAACTTAAATGCAATGTTTCTCACAGGATCTACTTTGTAGATAAAGCTAAATAAAACTAAAAATCAACCTAGAAACAAAAAATTTAACTTTATATATAAATAAATACATAGAAAAAATATAAATAAAATGTATTTCTGTCAACACTGTAATCAATACGTAAAAAAATATTCTTCTCATAAAAAGTCTAACATTCACAAATCCAATTGTTTGCTACAAACTAAATTTGACAATGTCCATATGATTGCTTGTGCCTTTAAAAACAAAATCGTCAGTTATAAAATAGATTCTCAAAAAAATTATATTTCACCTGAATTATTTTTAAATGATATTGCACGCATATGTTGTTATCTTATTAAAGAGAAATTGAAAGTACATACTTCATTAAAGGTCAATTTTGAACTGTATGTTACATATACTTTACCTAAAAATAATGAATCATCTCTGAAATCTTTTAATACTAAATACGAAATAATATTGCAAAACACCGATTTACTATCCATATATAATAGCTGTGCTGAGAAAATGATTTTGAAATGTTCAGAGTTTGAACTTTGCGAATCAGGTTGGACAATTGAGAGAATAAGTCATTTAGAAATAAATATCTTAAAATACAATCCTTTAAGAGCTGGTTACATTCCATTACCTGAAAATATTCGCAAAACCAAATCTTGTCTAAATTTAGTTAATAAAGATGAACACTGTTTTTTATGGAGTGTGGTAGCTCATTTGTATCTGGCTAAGAATAATCAAAATAGGCTGACATCATACCCCCATTATTCAAAAATTTTGAACACAACTAATATGTCCTTTCCTCCAACTTTTACAGATATTAAATTATTTGAAAATCTAAATCCAAATTTGAGCGTAAACATTTATGGCTTAGATTCGAAAAATCAAGTGACAGGACCATTATATAAAACTTTAAAAAGAAAAATGATGCACGTTAACTTACTTTGTATTAATAATAAATATGGTAAAAATCATTACTGTTTAATAAAAAAGTTCGAGAAACTGGTACATAAACAATTAACTAAACATAAGTCTAAGATACATTTATGTGATGAGTGTTTTTCATATTTTAATACTTCTGAAAAACTTTTAAATCATAACTGTGCAAGAGTGAAAACTATGCTACCTGAAGATAATACAACATTACATTTTTCAAATTTTGAAAGAACTCAAAGAATTCCTAAAGTTATTTAGAAATCAGAGGATTTTCAAAGTCTGCAAAAGTTTTTCAAAAATGAGCACTTATTTAATTTAATTCGAAAAAAGGTATTTACTGTTACGACTATATTGATTCATGGAATCGTTACGAAGAAAAAAAATTGCCAGATCAAACCAAATTTTATAATAATTTGACATCTGAAACTGTTTCCGATGAAAACTATAAACATGCGTTAAAAGTTTGGGATGCATTTAATATTACTAATTTAGGAGAGTATACAGATTTATATCTTAAATGTGACGTTCTCCTTTTATGCGATGTTTTCGAAAAATTTAGAGCTATGAGTTTGAAATATTACAACCTTGATCCATGTTATTATGTGTCTTCACCATCACTAAGTTGGGACGCTATGTTGTTATACACAAATATTAATTTAGACTTGATTTCAGATATTGAAATGTATCAAATGTTGGAAAAAGGTATAAGAGGAGGTCTTGCTCAATGTTCTCTTAGATATGCTAAAGCAAATAACATCCTTCTCCCCCATTATAACAGCAAAGAACCTAATAGTTATCTAGTTTATCTAGATTGTGTTAATTTATACGGCTTTGCAATGATGCAAAAATTACCAACGGGAAATTTTAAATTCTTGAATGAAAAACAAATAAATAAATTTGATATAATGAATGTTTCTGATAACAGTGATAGAGGATATATCCTCAAAGTAGATTTACATTATCCGTGTGAAATTCATGATGACCATTCTGATTTACCATTTGCTGCTGAAAAATTTGTACCTCCGGGAAGTAAAAATTATAAACTAATTGCCAACTTGTATGACAAATGTCAATATGTGATTCATTACATTCATTTAAAAGAGTGTTTGAAACAGGGTCTTATTTTACTCAAGATTCATAGAATATTAACTTTTAATCAAAATACATTTTTAGCACCATATATCTCATTAAATACAACACTTCGTCAAAAAGCAAGCTCAGATTTTGAAAGAGCCTTTTTAAAAAGCAGAATAATTCTATTTTCGGAAAAACTATAAAAAACAAAAGAAAACAGGTTGACGTAAAATTAGTTAATGTATGGAAAGATGCTTCAAATAAAACTAACAAAGTGTGTGGAGCTGAAAAATATATCAGTGCCCCTAATTTCAAAAACATGTCAATGTTATCAGAGTCATTGGTTGCAATCCAGTTACAACAGACACAAATAATTCTAGATCGCCCGATTTATATTGGGTTTCCAATTTTAGAATTGGTCAAGAGTCATTTATATCATTTTCACTATTCTGTAATGAAACATATTTATAAAAACTCTATCAAGCTTTGTTATACTGATACTGACAGTCTCTTGTATTTAATATACACTGATGACTTTTATAAAGACATGAAAAAGCATATTAAGTACTTCGACACAAGTAACTTTGAAAATGATAAATATGATATACCCCAAGTAAACAGTAAAATACCAGGATTTTTCAAGGATGAAATGGGCGGTGATATCATATCTGAGTTTGTGGGCTTAAGAGCAAAATTGTACTGTATAGATTCTGTATCTACTTCAATAAGAAAAGCAAAGGGCATTAAAAAAACGGTTACAAATAAACTAAATATTGAAAACTATAAAAGAGCTTTACAAAACAATGAACGCTTAAGAGAATGTATGTATATAATTAGGTCAAAAAATCATTCTATATTTACTCAAAAAATTAATAAACTTGTACTTAGCAGAGATGACGATAAAAGACAAATATTGGATGATGGTTGTAAGACTCTACCTTGGGGACATTATAAAACTGTTTTTAATACATGTTTTTTAATATGTAGATCTTATGAAGCAATGCATTTAAGTTTTGGCTTAAGGCTGTATGAGCAAAACATCATAATGTTTACTATTACTAAACTTTAACTTTAAATGTATAAGGTTTTTTAATTCAATTGATATTCATTTATTCTTTAATACTTTTTATATAAAGCTATAACTAAACACAAAAATTACTTTGAATTATGTATTGTGTAAAAGTGTACTTTAGTATGTAAGAAAAATTTATATTTTAATAAATGTATGTTAACAAATGTATGTGTATTATTTAGCAGACTACCTAGTTATATTCCTAACCCATCAGTGTAGCAGAGCCTTAAGCTCTCACGCTGCGGTAGAGCCCAACGCAGCACTTTTTTTATCAGTCGGCCCGCCCGGGCGACTTGTTATTGTAACTATAGTCCGTAAGATAGTCTTAAGTTTCTATTGTATTAGAATTAATTAATAAATATGTTTTAATTAAGCAGTCTTACATCAAACTCTGTGAGCTCGGGTCGTAAATAATAAAATCTTATTTCGTCTCTTTAAATATTAATTTTTATTTATATTTTTAAAAAGACAATTTCCCGCTCCCGAAATCTAACTGGCGCAGCCGGTAGGATTGCTGGTTGTTGCCTTCGCGAAAGTTTCGCGTGTGTAAAGCTGTGAAAAGTGGAAAACTCACGTAGAAAAGTGTTTCGCGAGTGGTGACTATACATAGAGTTGTTTTTACTTAACATCAGTACGGCGCTCTATCAAGGCAATCCTCGAACCAAATAAATAAGTTAGATATCGCGTAAAACAACGCAGGTGAGCAGAGATGGTGCTAGTTTATAAGGCGGTTGGACAGTGAGTACCCTTCTACTTCCTCCCCAATTTCCCAGCACATTTTTGTTAATAGAATTTTAACTTGCGTGTATTCTTGTGTTGATAAAATTTTAACATTGTCTTTTTCTAGTGTGAATTTTTATAGAATCTGAAAAATCATATGAAAAATTTTCACATATTATAAAATTTAATAGCGAAAATATAGAAATTAAATTGAATAACTAGCAAGTAAGATTATCTATATCTATACTTATAATAAATCTGTAGAGAGGTCAATTCTGTACATAAAATATATTTAAAAAATAACTATCAAGGGGTGGTTAGGGATCGCTACTGATGCAATCAGTAAAATTTTTGTCTGTCTGTCTGTCTGTCTGTCTGTCTGTCTGTCTGTATATTCGTTATAGAAACAAAAACTACTCGACGGATTTTAACGAAATTTGGCACAATTATTCTTCATACTCTTGGGCAGGTTATAGTATACTTTTCATTACGCTACGACCAATAGGAGCAGAGCAGTGAAGGGAAATATTGGGAAAACGGGGTAAGTTACTCCATTTTTTAAGCTTCCGTCACGTGTGCAGGCTTATAGGTTAAAGCTACATAGAAATCATGTATGACGGAAATATTCTCCCTAAAATTATATAAAAAATATTCCTCGACAGCATATGTCTAACTTTTATGGTTGACTCACAATAACACGTGAAACTCCCGATAGCTTAGCAATTCGGAGATTTCTGATTGTATTTGTCTACTCTAACGTTTACAACACTATCACTCATCCCCAATTAAAAAAGTTAACATTATTACCTATTCAATAAAAAAAGAATCATGTAAATCGGTGTAGAAACACCAAAGTTATACATGAAATAATAAGAAATCGCGCGTGAATACAGAGTCATGCTATAAGGATTATTTTTGTGTATCGGTTGCCGCGCTCGACGCGCGTCGTGGCGGGAGGTATAAAAAGGCGGGGGGTCCGCGCTCGAGCGTCATACAATATTTGGCTGTTGATGCGAATAGACGTTCAGACTGTTCGACCTTATTGACAATCAATAATTGTTATTTGCAAACCGTGCTTATCAGCACGACTTTTAGTCTTTGAATAGTTTATTTTTAGAATTGTTTTGTTGTTAGTTTATATAATAGGTATTAGATTAATAGTATTAGTAGTAGGTACACCTATTAGTTATTTTGGTAGTGTTTAATTGTATTAATAGTTTATTTTCGTAATTGGTAGTGTTTAATTATATTAATAGTTTATTTTCGTAATTTGGTAGTGTTTAATTAAATTAATAGTTTATTTTCGTAATTGGTAGTGTTTAATTAAATTAATAGTTTATTTTCGTAATTGGTAGTGTTTAATTATATTAATAGTTTATTTTCGTTATTATTATATTAGTTATTTTGGTAGTGTTTAATTGTATTAATAGTTTATTTTCGTAATTGGTAGTGTTTTATTATATTAATAGTTTATTTTCGTAATTATTACATAATAACTATATATAATTGTAAGTGTAAGGTAGCTTCAGTTACCGTCGATTAAAAATACACAATGCCACCTAAAAAACGACCATCTTTATCTCGAAATTCGAGAGATGCTAAAAGGATGAGAAATGCGCGTTCTCAAGAATCGGCAGAGGAAAGAGCACATCGGTTAAACTCTATGAGAGTTAGTGCCTCAACCTCTCGAGCCAATGAAAGCTCTCCAGAGAGAGAGATGCGATTAGCAGCTGACAGAGCGAGACGAGCTACATCACGGGCGTCTCAAAGCTCTTCTCAACGAGAGCTGAGGCTTACCATTGACCGAGAACAACATGTGTTATCCCGAGATGCTGAAACTGCGTCACAACGAGAATTGCGTCTCACTGCTGACCGCGAACGGCATACATTGTCTCGCGAGTCAGAAACCTACACTGAGAGGGAATTGCGTCTCACAGCTGACCGCGAACGTCATATATTGTCTCGCGAGTCAGAAACCTTCACTGACAGAGAATTGCGTCTCACAGCTGACCGCGAACGTCATATATTGTCTCGCGAGTCAGAAACCTACACTGAGAGGGAATTGCGTCTCACAGCTGACCGCGAACGTCATATATTGTCTCGCGAGTCAGAAACCTACACTGAGAGGGAATTGCGTCTCACAGCTGACCGCGAACGTCATATATTGTCTCGCGAGTCAGAAACCTACACTGAGAGGGAATTGCGTCTCACAGCTGACCGCGAACGTCATATATTGTCTCGCGAGTCAGAAACCTACACTGAGAGGGAATTGCGTCTCACAGCTGACCGCGAACGTCATATTTTATCTCGAGAATCTGAAACTTTAACTCAATATGAAGACCGTTTGACAAATGATAGGGTGCACCATAATGTTATTCGATCTCTCGAAGACGCACATGAGCATGAACAACGACTAGAGTCGGTACGCGAATATTATAATTCTTTGAGACAAGAACGATCAGTAAGTTTGTCTAATGAAAGATTAAGAATCGAAAATATTCGGTCTCTTGAAACGGACGAACAGCGAGAGGCCCGTCTTACTGCAGACAGATTTCGACATAGCCTTAATAACTTAGATGTACACATAGAAGATCAATCTAGAAATTCGGTGGCTTGGTCCGACAAATATAAAAGTGGGTTTGCTTATAATCTCACAATTGATTATGGATCATCTTCTGTAATAGGCGATATGAACGTGGTATGTCGTTTTTGTAATGCTTCAAAGTGGAGTAAGGAGTCAGCTGGTTTCTGTTGTTCTACAGGTAAAATAAATTTGCCTTCATTCGAAGACCCACCGGAACCTTTGAAATCACTACTTTTAGGGGAACATATACAATCTAAACAGTTTTTAGATAATATTCGAACTTATAATAGTGCATTTCAAATGACATCCTTTGGCGCTCAACAAATCTCAGAAGGTCATTTCATGCCTACTTTTAAGATACAAGGTCAGGTTTACCATTTGATAGGATCCCTTTTGCCTGAAAACCAACCTAAGTTTCTTCAAATATATTTTGTATCCGACTACAACGAACAGTCGAATATAAGAAATCAATATTTCCCGAATTTAAATACTGAACTCATATCACAACTTCAGAACATGTTGCATCAGGTTAATTCGTATGTATGCAGTTTTAAATCGGCATTAGAAGCTCTTCCTCGAGATGATGATAACAATTATAAAATTGTTATAAATGCCGATAGGCGTCCAACTCAGGAACACCCTGGGCGTTATAATGCTCCATCCACGAATGAAGTTGCTGTGGTATTGGTCGACCAGGAATGTGATAGGCGTGATATCGTTATCCGTTCCAGAGATAATCGTTTGCAACGTATTTATGAAACCCACAGGGCTTACGACAGTTTGCAATATCCTTTGATATACTGTCGAGGGGAAGATGGTTATAATTTTGCTTTATACCAAACTGATCCGCGTACAGGCGCACCTAATTATAATAAAAAGATTTCATGCCTTCAATTTTACTGTTACCACTTGCAAGTAAGACGGAATAGGTTTGTATACTTTCAACGTTTTCGTGGCTTATTCAATCAGTTTATTGTAGACATGTACGCAAAATTGAAACCGAAAGATTAGTTTATATACGATCTAATCAAAGGCAGCTGCGCGTTGAAGAATACGTGCACCTTCGCGACGCCATGCAGCAAGATAACGATACGGTGAATATGGGTCGTTTAGTTATTTTGCCCTCTTCTTTTACTGGTGGTCCACGATACATGCACGAACGTACTCAAGATGCTTTTTGTTACGTAAGAAAATATGGACGTCCCGACTTATTTATTACTGTAACTACCAATCCTAAGTGGGATGAAATTACTCGGGAGCTTCTTGAGGGTCAAGCACCGCATGACCGCCATGATATCATAGCAAGAGTTTTTCATTTAAAATTAAAATCAATGATAGATCTACTTACCAAAGATAAAATTTTTGGAGAAGTATTGTGTTATATGTATAGTATTGAATGGCAAAAACGCGGCTTACCTCACGCACATATCCTGCTTTGGTTAAAAGATAAGGTTCGACCTAATGATGTAGACAGTTTAATCAGTGCTGAAATTCCAAGTCCGATTGCAGATCCCGTGTTATACGACATTGTTAAAACTCATATGATACATGGTCCATGTGGTTCGTTTAACGGGAATTCTCCTTGCATGCAAGACGGTCGTTGCACTAAAAGATATCCAAAAGCCTTAGTGGATGGCACTGTAACAGGACATGATGGATACCCATTATATCGTCGCCGTTCAAGAGATAATGATGGTTTTACTGTTGAAAAGCGAGTGTCTGGACAACAAGTTACTTTAGATAATAGGTGGGTCGTTCCGTATTCTCCTGTGTTGTCCAGAGCATTTCAAGCTCACATAAATGTTGAAATGTGTAATAGTGTAGAGTCAATAAAATATATTTGTAAGTATATTAATAAGGGCAGTGACCAAGCTACATTTGCTTTGAGAAATGAACATGATGAAGTTACAAGATTTCAGTCAGGCAGATATATAAGTTCTTCAGAAGCTGTGTGGCGGATCTTAAGTTTCAACATTCACGAAAGATATCCACCTGTGACTCATCTGGATGTTCATCTTGAAGGCGGCCAACGTATATATTTCAACGCCGAAAATGTCACAGAACGGTTAGAGAACCCTAGACAAACAAGTTTATTAGCATTCTTTCGACTTTGCCAAACTGATGATTTTGCAAAATCTCTTTTGTATGAGGAAGTTCCATCGTATTATACCTACGATAAGCAACGGGGTGTCTTTAATCGAAGACGCCGTGGCAGGCCTGTAGATGGCGAGTCAGGTATTTTTAAAGAACATGTTCTTGGTAGAGTGTACACCGTTCATCCTAACAACGCTGAGTGTTTCTATTTGCGATTATTATTACATACCGTGCGAGGACCAACCTCATTTATAGATTTGAGAAAAGTAGACGATGTTGTTTATCCCACTTATCAAGCAGCTTGCCAAGCGCGTCATTTGCTTGAAAATGATCAGCATTGGGATGACGCTTTAGCAGAATCCTGTGTTAGTGATAATCCACGACGGTTACGCCATTTATTTGTAACATTACTCACATTTTGTAATTTGTCAGATGCTGTAACATTATGGGAAAAATATAAAGAAAAATTTTCAGAAGACTTTCTTAGAAATATACCTAACAATGATGAAGGCACAACTAATGATAATTTCCGTGATCTTGCCATAAATCAGTGCTTATTAGCTCTTCAGGATGACTTAACAGCAGTAGGCGGTAAATCACTCTGTGAATATGGTTTGCCAACACCAACCTCAGTCGGAGAGGTAACTAATAGGGAATATTCCGCAGAGATTGGTTACAATTTAACGGAACTGCTGACAACATTAGAAAACGGTGTCCCAATGATGACTGCAGAACAACGTTCAGTTTATGACCGCGTGTGCAATAGTGTTCAAAATAATTTGGGAACAATATGGTTTTTAGATGCACCTGGAGGAACTGGAAAAACCTTTTTGACTAAATTAATATTGGCTTATGTTCGAAATCAGCGTAAAATTGCTCTTGCCGTAGCTTCATCAGGGATAGCTGCAACATTGCTACCAGGAGGTAAAACTGCTCACAGTATGTTTAAAATACCAATTGATTTAGATCGCACGGAAAATCCAACCTGTAGTATTTCAAGAAATAGCGACAAAGCTAAGGTATTACGCGAGTGTAGTTTAATCATATGGGATGAATGTACGATGGCCCATCGAAAAGGAGTAGAAGCGGTAGACAGAACTTTAAGGGATATAAGACAAAATGATCGACCAATGGGCGGTATCACGGTTTTATTTTGTGGTGATTTCCGACAAACCTTACCGGTAATACCACGGGGAACCCGAGCTGATGAGGTTAGGGCTTGCCTGAAAAGCTCTTATTTATGGCGAGATATACAATCGGTGCATTTGACTATAAATATGCGAGTGAGAACTGGAGATAACCCGGATGATAGTCAATTTTCTGACACATTATTAAAGATTGGTGAAGGTACCTATCCACAACTACACCAAGGAAAACTTATACTGACGCCTGAATTATGTTGTATGGTGCAATCTCAACCACATCTTATATCGTCGGTTTACGGTGACGTAACAAATATATTAAATAGGGACAATTCTTGGCTATGCGAAAGATCTATTTTAACTCCTCGCAATGACCAGGCATCTGAGATCAATAACAAAATACTGTCGAATATACAGGGGGAAAGCAAAGTTTATAGATCAATAAATAGAATGGTCGATGAACAAGAAGCCACTAATTACCCGATAGAATTCTTTAAATATGCCCGGACTTCCCTCTCATGAAATTTGTTTAAAAATTGGGATACCGATTATTATGCTCCGAAATTTAAAACCACCACAACTTTGCAATGGAACTCGACTAAAAGTAACCCAGTTGCAACAAAATATAATCGAGGCTCAAATTTTAACAGGTTGCGGTGCAGGAGAAACCGTCTTTATTCCCAGAATACCCTTAATACCAAATAATTTTCCATTCCAATTTAAAAGGACGCAATTCCCAGTATCGGTGTGTTATGCAATGACAATTAACAAGGCTCAAGGGCAGACTTTTCGTGTTGCTGGAGTAGATCTCAGTGTCAGTTGTTTCTCACATGGTCAGTTGTATGTTGCTCTTTCCCGTGTTAGCAGTTCTAAAAGTCTTTATGTTCACGTGCCGGACGGGTCAACTTTCAATATAGTTTACCCGGAAGCTTTGCACTAAAGTATTTTCGTTTTATAGGTACCTTTACCTTACCTTTATAAGGCAGTGGTACTTATATTGCCACCAGAATTTGAACCTTAACACATTATTATAAAGTTTAAAAGCTATAAATATTTTTAAGTTCTGTGTCTTATAAAGGGTTAAGCCTTATGTGAACGTGATCTAAACAATATTACCAATATAAATAATAATAATAAATATTACCAATACATTAACTTAATACACAAGGAGTTACACGCTGACGGAGTCGCGGACACAGCTATCTATACTTTTCTGCCGGAAGTCACTATTCCACGCGGACGAAGTCGCGGGCACAAGCTAGTATTTAATATGTGTGTAACAGTGTTACCAAAACATGACGTATTCCGTGAACTCTGGTAAGGTATGTCTCAGACATTGGAAGATTTTTATAATAACTATCGTGAGACTGATTCATTATTTAATGATGTAACGGTTTACTCACGCGTATTTATCGGGGTAGCCGAGTCGAATTGACTCGCGATCCCGCAGCGTCTGCTCATGATTAAGGACTCCGATTGGGTCCGAAACTAGTCGGGCTACCCCGATAATACGCGTGAGTAAACCGTTACATCATTTAATAATTGGAAGATTTGTATAAAAGCTGTAAGACAATATTTAATTAAAATTGGTCCTAATAGGCGCCAGGGGAACATTTAAATTCAGAAGTTGAAAGAAGCAGACAGTCTCTATAATAATTACGAATCTTTATTACACACGTTATCTATAACGGAAGGAAAGGCGAGTTCCGCTGACGCAGAATGAACAGGCTTTCTTCGAATATTCAAAAATTGTATTAAATTTAAAAACCGCGTTGTCTTTGTTACCACAGATGACCGATGAGGAATCGAATACAAAAACTCTGATCGATAACATAGAATATTACTCATCTGTCTTAAAAATAAGGAAAAATGAGTTGATTAGATTTGTAATTAAAAGTAGATTGTCACAAAGTGCCAAGTTAAAGTTAAATTCAAATTATTTAAATGTTGACGATTTAATCAAAGATATGCGTAAAGAGCTTTTACCTCAAAAATCAGCCGCTTCTATACAAGATAAATTGCATCGAATAAGACAAAATGATTTAAATATCGAAGACTATGGAAAAAAAAAATCAGAGATGTTGGTGGAGCTTACGATTTCGGAATCTGAAGAATGTTAATGAAAAATTTGCCATCAAAAAGTTTGCAGATGGATTGCGAAACCGTAGGCTCAGTACCCTTATTGCAGCCAGGAACTACAAATCCCTCAAGGACGCTATACAGGCTGCCAAGGAGGAAGAAACTGAGGAATTTTCTACGTCCGGTGATGTCATGGGTATGTACCAAAATAATTCTGAAGCACAATTGTTTTCTAGAAGAGGTCAAAATCATCGTGGGATAAGAGGCGGATACACTCGAGTTTTTTCAAATCAGGCTTATCGCACCCCAAATACTCGAGGTCAAGCATACAGAGGTCACTCGTTCCCTCCACAAGGAATGTCCATGCGAAGAACTTGGCAACCAAGAGGTAGGTACAATAATCATCATAACGGACGCGAAAATCAGTGAATAAGCAATGAACGTATGCGTGTCGCGGATACCGAACAATCAGATAACGATGAATCTGTAAATTGCATTACTGAAAGTTTAAGTTTTTTCGTCAATAACGGTAGTAATTTTATTTGTACATCAAACAGTAACAGTTGTTGGATAAAATTATCTGTAAATAACCTATCATATTAGTGGTTACTCGACGCCGGCGCTATTAGTTCGGCCTTAAAATATAAATATGCGCTTGAACAGAATCTCCCTATCCATAACGAGAAGATTATCATAAATGGCATAGGAGGCAAAGTCCAAGCAATTGGATATGCATATTTACAGTAACAAAGCCATATTCATTTCTTTAGTCACAAATTCTATTTATTTGATACGTTGCCTTGTAAGGCACATGGAATATAGGACAAGACTTTTTAAATAAACATAACGCAGTCATTTAATATACTTTACCTTTTGTGTGCGAGAATGGAAATAGGTATGAAATATCAGCCAGATGTGAAGAAATACACTAAATAAAAACAGATCTTAGTGAAAAATGTGTGATTTGTTCCAAGGAAGGTGTTTTCTTAGCAAATTCATTAGCCACTCCCTGCAATGGACTCATACCGGTTAGGATTTTAAATACGACGGATAATACTGTAACCTTAAACAATATTATAATAAGTTTTTTTGGTCTGTGGCAACACTGTTGACTAGACGTCAACAAAACTTCTCCCGATTAATTTATTTAATTTTAATTGTAATTTTGTATAATTTAAATACTACTTTCATGCTCAAAATATATTAAGAATAGGTCGGGCAGTGTTATTTTGTCGTGATTTGATCCGCTTTAGTTAATAAAGTGTTTTAAAGTTGTGACGAGTTTCGCTGTCAAACCAAGTTTAACCGTTTGAACATTTTAAAGTGCATTGTCATCATAAAGTTGTGTGTATGTGTTTAATATTATTTTTATCATCACAGTTCGAGCATTATTTGTATCAAGGTACGTTTTTCCAGCTCAATTGCTAGTACACTTGCACTCCCTCGTTGCATATCCTCATAGAATCTTACTATAACCTCCTTCTTGGTTGCTACTTGTCCCTTTTATTATTTGAAATGGACAGGGTGATGACCAGGAGAGGCGCAGCTCGCATGGAGGAATCAAAACTCCAACTTACTTTGAAAGAATTAAATAAGTATTAGAATTTGTGTGAGGAGTTGCAAAGAGAACAAGATGACAATGAGAAGGAAGTACTACAAATTTTGAATAATAATAGCAAACTCAAAGGTGAGATGGCAGAGCTTCATTGTCAGTTAGTAAATGTCACCGAAGAAAGGGACAAACTTAAGCTGTTAGTTGATCGGTTTGACCAGTGCAGCGATGAATTTGATTTAACCCTCAGGCACAACGCTGAACTGAAGAGTAGACTGAGTGTCGCTCAGGACACCATCCTCGCGTTGGACACAGCCAGCCAGAGGACTCAGACAGAGCACACACATGCTTTTTTTGGTAAACTGGTTGGTTCGGCTCCGTCTGCCAACTCACTTTTGGGTAGCAATGACAGAAATAGTTGTAAACAAAATGAAATTATTGATTTGACTTGTGATAACAGTTTAACATCAATGTCACACATAACACAAATAAAATGTAGCAAAAACAAGTTAAAGAAATATATAAAAATTAAAAAACTAATAAAGAAAACACAAAAACTTATTAACAAAAATAAAAACCATTTGAATAATAATTTGAGTAAAATAAACAAATGTTATCTTATTAAAACAAATTATAAGAACACTAAAATAAAATATGAGGCTGATATACAACACCTTCAGTCAGAGATTCTCCGCTTACAGGATTCCTTAAGTACTATTTCAGAAAAATATACCACATCACAAAAGGAAATAGGGGAATACATACTGGCAATGAATGGCCTGGTGGACCTGTGTAGTGAAAATGAGTGGATGTATAACTCCCTTGTAAACAGTCAAACACCGGACTGTAAATCTGGTCAGCCAGACCGTTCACAGCCAGCTATATCTCTGGAGTGTTTAAAACCCAACACTCACTCTGTGGAGTTGTGTAACAGTCTCCCCAGTACTTCCTTCGTCACACAAATTAATTGTAATAATAATATATGTACAAATAGCAACAACAAAATTATGATGTTCTGCGATGAAATTGGACAAAACATGTCGCATAAGCTGTATGAACATTTAGGTGCTCAGGTGATCAATTGTTGCATGCCTGCAGCAGACTATAAACAAATAATGAATAAGATATTAACGGGCAACTATAGTCCATCAACTACTATAATTGTACTAATTGGGAGAAGAGGTAACACTAGTGTAAATATGTTAATGAAATATTTTGATAATTTAATTAAATTGAATGTTAAAAAAAATGTTCTATATGCTTTTCCATATGGTCAGGGATTGTCACAGACTGAGAAAAATATTAGGAACAAATGCAATATGAAGTTAATTATATCCGGCCGACATATGAAGATCGCTGATGTTGCACATGAAGCAATAGTTATTGATTATATTAAACTAGGACGCTGATGCATCTTTGACGTCAATTGAAGTTGATCTTAGTACCATAATTTTGTAAGAATATTCATTCCATATTCCTACTTCGAAGTGGAATGGTTATTCCATAGGGTTAATTTTGTAATTTCATTTTCATTAATTAAATAGTTTTAAAATCATTTCGGTTTTTTTTCGATCCTTCGATTGCAACAAACGTAATTGGCGCAGTCGGTAGGATATCCGCGGGATATATCGCACTGTATCTCACATCGATAATCGCGTCGCGAGTCGCCCGGGTGGCTATCAAGCACCGTTCCGGATATCCTGAATCTACGGACCTGTTGCAGACCAGAAGGAGAATCCAAACCTCGATTCACGGAGGAAACCAGAAATGCAGTTACTGTAAGTACACTTGAATCATTCTCGTGTTGTTCCCTTTGAATCTTAAACCTCAAGATTTACCATCCCAGGGCCTCTAGTTCGCGGGAACCTGAATTACACCAGGCCCGCCATCGTATAGTAGATTTAAATAGGGATATCGATTTAGATAATTTAGAATTAGTTACCATGGCTCAAATCAACCCAGACTCTATCTACAAGGCACTTCGCCTTGTCCCGGAGTTCGATGGAAATCCCAACATTTTAACTCGTTTTATTAAAATTTGTGACACTTTAGCTACACAGTATTTAAGTACGGCACCGGGAAGTGAATTAACTAATCAATGTCTATTAAATGGAATTCTTAATAAAATAACTGGGACAGCTGCATGTACTATTAACGCTAACGGGATACCAGAAAGTTGGTTAGGTATTCGAACTGCCTTAATTAATAATTTTTCCGATCAACGTGATGAAACCGCTCTGTATAACGACCTTTCTTTAGCTACTCAGGGTAATAAGACACCTCAAGAATTTTATAACCATTGCCAGACATTGTTCAGCACAATTATGACTTACGTGACTTTGCACGAGACTTTACCGACTACAATAGAAGCAAAACGTGACTTGTATAAAAAAGTCTCTATGCAGGCTTATGTTAGAGGGCTAAAGGAACCATTAGGATCCCGTATACGCTGTATGCGTCCTCCTACAATAGAAAAAGCTCTTGAATTTGTTCAAGAAGAATTAAACGTGATGTACCTGCAACAAAGGGAGCCCCCAAAAGCATCGGTTCCTCCTAGAAATAGCCTTACACATACACCAGCAGCATTCGCTACCACTCGACCTCATAATTTCTCTATGCCAGTATCTACTTGGCCTTCACCAATGGGACAGCGTCCTATGGGACCACCACCTCAAGCTTTTAAATTCCCTGCACCAGTACAATACCAACAACGGGTGCCAAATAATACCCAAAGAATGTTCAGTGCTCCACCCCCGAACTACAACCCCCGTAGTAATACTTTTAGATTACCACCTCGAAACAATGCACCCCAAGGAGCTCAGCCAATGAGTGGAATTCGACACTTTACTCCCAGACCTTTACCACCAACTGATAGGCCAGTGGCCCATGACTGGAGTAAGTTCGGCAATCCGCCACCATCCAATTATTTCAAATCCCGAGAATTGAATATAAATGAATGTGCAAATTACGATGACTCATATTACAACTATTGTAATGAGCCGGAGTACAATTACTATACCGACTATACTGACAGTGACTATGACCCCGGGTTTACTTGTGATTCGACTTATTATAACATGAATAATGACAACTTTGAATCTCAATCTCAAGCCGCCTTAGTTGACCATGCTCAACAGGATTTTCAGGAGGCTTCGACTTCACAGAAACCAAAATAGAATTAAATCTTCATGCACAGAGACAACTTCCCTATATCCAAATCAGAGAGCCCCCTTTAAAACTTCTAATAGACACGGGTGCTAATCAATCTTTTATAAGCCCCGAGACTGTCGAAAGATACTTTACCCATTATCCACTAAACTTCGATCCATTTGAAGTAACAAACATACACGCGACAAGTAGAAATAGTTATTCAATAACATTGCCTTGTTTTACCGAGTTCAATGACGCCGGTAATATGAAGCTATTCGTTTATAAGTTTCACGACTACTTTGATGGGCTAATAGGACTAGATTTATTAAATAATTGGGAAGCTCGCATAGATCTGAAACATAATCAGTTAATAACCCGCTCTGCATCGAATCCCATCAGGATGTACAATTCATGTAATGTTAACTTATATGAAGATATTATACCAGCAGGAACTTCTAAAATAATTCGCATTCCCATTGACATCGTAGAAGGCGACGCCTTTATTAGGGAACAAATCTTATGCAATTGTATAATACATGAATGCGTCACCACCGTTGCTAATAATCGCGGCTACCTAGAAATAGAAAACCCGACGCCTAACGACATTATATTCTCTCTCGATCGCCCCGCGCATGCAGAATTATTTAACACCGAGTGCATTAGCACTCAACAATCGTCACGCGTTCAAGATGTTCTTTCCCGCTTGAGGACGGATCATTTAAATCAGGAAGAAAAGGCTAACCTTATAGCTCTTTGTTCTCGCTATTCAGACGTTTTTTATATAGAAGGTGAGGGACTTACATTTACAAATAGGGTAAAACACAGAATTAGGACTACTGACGATGTTCCAGTTCACACCAAAAGTTACCGGTACCCATTTGTACACCGACAGGAAGTTAGGGACCAGATAGGAAAAATGTTGGAACAAGGTATCATTCGACCGTCAGAATCAGCATGGAGCTCTCCTATTTGGGTAGTCCCAAAGAAGATAGATGCCTCAGGAAAACAGAAATGGCGCCTTGTGGTTGACTTTCGTAAACTCAACGAAAAGACACTAGACGACAAATACCCTATTCCAAACATCACCGACGTTCTAGACAAATTAGGAAAGTGCCACTACTTCACGACCTTGGACTTAGCAAGTGGCTTTTATCAAGTAGAGATGGATCCCCAGGATATAGAAAAAACCGCATTCAACGTCGAACATGGGCATTTTGAATTTCTTAGAATGCCTATGGGTCTTAAAAATTCTCCATCTACATTCCAGCGTGTGATGGATAATGTCCTTAGAGGACTCCAAAATGAAATATGCCTGGTCTACTTGGATGACATTATAATCTTCAGTACATCACTCCAGGAACATATGATTAACCTCGAAAAGGTATTTCAAAGGCTTCGAGAGTCTAACTTTAAGATACAAATGGACAAGTCTGAATTTCTGAAACTTGAAACAGCTTATCTTGGCCATATCATTAGTAAAGACGGCATAAAGCCGAATCCCGATAAAATATCTGCCATTAAAAAATATCCCATCCCAAAGACCGCCAAAGAAATC
Source organism: Trichoplusia ni (assembly GCF_003590095.1). Classification (NCBI taxonomy): domain Eukaryota; kingdom Metazoa; phylum Arthropoda; class Insecta; order Lepidoptera; family Noctuidae; genus Trichoplusia; species Trichoplusia ni. The sequence goes on from NC_039502.1 coordinate 4,705,971, forward strand.
AAACAGTTTTTAGGCCTTCTCGGTTACTACCGAAAATTTATCCCAGATTTTGCCCGTATCACAAAGCCACTTACTCAATGCTTAAAAAAAAGGACGAAAAATTGCACTTGACGTAGACTACGTAAACTGCTTTGAAAAATGTAAGACACTCTTGACAAATGATCCCATCTTGCAGTACCCAGATTTTACTAAAGAGTTTAACTTGACGACAGACGCCTCGAATGTAGCCATCGGCGCTGTACTATCTCAAGGCCTTATGAACTACGACAGAAACCCAGTAAGACCACAATTTAACATCGTCCCGCCAGCTACAAAGCCATTCGAGATAATCCATATGGATTTATTCACTGTTCAAAGTGAAAAGTACGTGACTTTCATCGACGTCTTTACCAAATATGGGCAAGCTTACCACCTACGAGACGGAACCGCCATTAGTATATTACAAGCGCTTTTACAATACTGTACGCACCACGGTGTTCCTATGACTATTATAACCGACAATGGGACTGAGTTCACAAACCAACTGTTCATGGAATTCACAAGACTTCATAAGATAAATCATCATAGGATATTAGCTCACTCTCCTAACGACAATGGAAACATAGAACGGTTTCACTCCACTCTTCTAGAACATCTTAGACTTCTTAAGTTGCAGCACAAAGAAGAACCAATTATCAACCTTGTGCCCTACGCTATAATCGCCTATAACAGCTCAATACATAGTTTTACAAGATGTCGACCCTTTGACCTATTGACTGGACATTTTGACCCCAGAGACTGTGAAGACATCGACTTGACACAACATTTGTTACAACAGTATACTCAGGTCCACAGGGATAAAATGAAACAGGTATACGGCATTATCAATTCGACTTCACTAGCCAAACGCACCGCATTAATCGAAAAAAGAAATGTATCCCGAGAACCCGAGATAGAATATGCACCCCAACAACAAATATTTGTAACAAACCCTCTTGCTAACAGACAAAAGACTGCCCCACGATATACTCAGGATACAGTTTTAGCTAATCTACCGATCCATATTTACACTTCCAAGAAACGTGGCCCTATAGCAAAGTCAAGACTTAAGCGCGTACCTAAATCAGTAAATTTGTTACAGGATTCTACTAGTAACAATTCTCCCAATAACGCGACCTCAGGAGATAAAACTTGAGAGCCTCGACGATGGACCCGGACTCCTACCGTATAGACTCGGACTTATGAAAATGACGACACACCACCATACGTTCATACAGTACGTGCAACTGAGTAACCTAGAATTCAATATTCGTTCACTGAAAACTCAACTAGTTAACTGCCGAAATCAAATGACTAACGACACTTACTCTTTATACGAAATCCAAATTAAACATCTGACTAACAAGCTTGGCAATGTCTTAACACAATTACAGTCTTTAGAACCCAACAGAGCTAAAAGAGGTCTCGTCGACGGGCTAGGATCCATAATAAAAAGTCTAACTGGAAACCTAGATCACCAAGATGCGTTAAAGTATAATGCGGCTATCGCGACATTAGAAGTAAATCAGGGAAAGTTAGCGACAGAATTCAATAATCATGTTAGTATTAGTAAAGAATGGATGTCTAAACATAGCCAAGTACTTTCACAGATAGTCAAAAATCAAGTTAAAATCAATTCGACTTTAGAGACAATATTACAGAGTAACTCAGTTAGAGAAAATAGCCTAATCAAATACGCTCAGTTTGCTCAACTTCTAGAAGTCATCAACGATAATGTAGAAGACTTAGATCAAGAATTAATTAGGATAGAGAATAGTTTAGCATTTATTCGCGCGTCTAGCACGCACCATTCTATGATAGATATAAAAGTATTAGAATCTATGATTAAGAAACTTAAGGATATTTACGCAGAAGGGGAACTTTTAGATTTGGAACTTAGGGAATATTATGATATTATTAAGCCAGGATCATATTACGTAGACAAGAAGATAGTTTTCATTTTTAAATTTCCAATTTTCTCTAAAAATAGCTATGATTTTTATAAACTTTCAGTAGTACCTAACAAACATGCACAGGCTCTTATCCCAACCTTCCCATTCCTTGCAACTAACGAGATGTCATATGTGTACATAGAGGCTGAATGCCCGAAGTTGAATAACTGGTACCTCTGTGAGAAAGGAGTAGCTCATCAGATCCGGACCAAAGCCGATTGTATCCAGGAGTTAATTACAAACCAAGTTTTACAGGAATCATGTCATTTCACCACAGTAACTTTAACGACCGAAGCTATGGAAAAATTGGATGACCAACACTATGTATTGTCCTTTCCTCACGAAACGAAAGCACAACTAATCTGCAACCAGAAAGACTACACATCGCTCCAGGGCAGTTACCTTGCTACAATTCCCGTTGGATGCCGCCTGAAATCGGAAGAATTTACAATCTCAAATGACTACAATGAAATTAAAGGACAACCACTAAAACTAATGAAAATACCATACAACGCAGAGAAACATGCCGCCGCTGCTACCCACGTCAATTTGAATTCTATCGACCTCCAAGGGCTACACAGCGTCCAAGATAAAATTACACTACAGACTCCTGTTCACCTGGACCAGCCGCAAATGGACACCCTTTACCACACCACAATCCCATTCTACGGAGTTTTGTTGGCTGCAGGCATAACCATCATCATCGCAATAAGCAGACGCTACCTATTCAAATGTAAGAAAACTACGAAAAAGGACCAGCAACCCCCGGTAATAATTCTGGAAGGAAATAAGAATCCCGAGGATATTCCGGCAACATTTTCACTAAACGTGCTAAAATAGTCGCCGTTCTAAGAGGGGAGGAATTATATCCGGCCGACATATGAAGATCGCTGATGTTGCACATGAAGCAATAGTTATTGATTATATTAAACTAGGACGCTGATGCATCTTTGACGTCAATTGAAGTTGATCTTAGTACCATAATTTTGTAAGAATATTCATTCCATATTCCTACTTCGAAGTGGAATGGTTATTCCATAGGGTTAATTTTGTAATTTCATTTTCATTAATTAAATAGTTTTAAAATCATTTCGGTTTTTTTTCGATCCTTCGATTGCAACAAACGTAATTAGTTGCATACACTATCATTAAATAATAAACAATTTGAATTTATTGACACTAATGTAATCATTAGTAATAATTATTTTAGGACTAAAGATAATTATTATCTTTCTAATTATTATAAGGGACAGGTAGCAATTTCGCTATCTTATTGTATTTTGAATAAAGCCAATTGCTTGGCTAAACACACTGCTCCTATTGAGCATATAGATTGTAGCTTAGTGGATACAACCTTGGAATTTGTTCCAAGTAATTTAAATTAGATATTAAGACAATAGAGTTAAACTCTTGCAATGATAGCCGAATTTCTATCTGTGATCCGTCAAGCTCGTTAAATGTTAGTAGTAAAATCAATAATAAGCACATGTTAAGTATTGTTCATCAGAATATTCAGGGCTTGACGGGTAAGGAATTGGAGTTGGAGTTGTTCATGAACTGTAATGAGATTGATATTATATGTATCACAGAGCATTGGTTAAGAGACTATCAGTTCATGTTCAGCTTTAATAACCATCAAGTGGCCAGCTCGTTCAGCAGAAATAATTTGTTACATGGTGGCTCATTAATTATTGTTCGGAACAATCTTAAATTTTAAGAACGCAGTGATATTGTGAATCTGTCTGTTGAGCGAGTTGCTGAGATAGCATGTATTGAGCTTGAGCGGTTTGTTGTATTGAGTGTGTACAGGCCCCCATGTGCATCATATGATATATTTGAGAAAATACTGGAAGATGTATTATTTAAAATTTCTAATACTAACAAGACGATTGCTGTCTGTGGAGACTTTAATATAAACTTATTAGAAAAGGCTCATGTTGTAAATAGATTCATAACATTATTTAAGTCATATAATTTGTACAACACATTTCTTGAGCCAACTCGAATAACTGCCACTAGTGCCACTTGTATAGATAATATTTTTACTAACATTAAGCCGTTTTCTTATTCAGTTATAAATCCCAGTAAAACTAAATTAATTAAATTTTCAATGCCGAATGTAAGGCAATTAAGAACCAACGTACAACTGAATGGGCTAGAGTTGGACCCTGTTGAGTCCACTGTCTTTCTTGGCATAACTGTTGATGCCAAACTACAGTGGGGCCCTCACATAAACAAGTTATCCGGCAGGCTCAGTTCAGTCGCCTATGCTGTAAAAAAAATTAGACTGATAACTGATGTGGATACAGCCAGAATAGTTTATTTCAGTTATTTTCATAGCCTTATGTCGTACGGGATTCTCCTCTGGGGAGGCTGTGCAGATATTCATTCCATCTTTGTGCTTCAGAAAAGGGCCGTCCGCGCTATTTATAATTTGGGCCCAAGAGTTTCTCTCCGAGAGAAATTCAAAGAGATAAACATTCTGACTGTAACTTCACAGTACATATTTGAGAATTTAATGTTTGTTCATAAAAACGAATCAAACTTTGTAAAATTGTCCGATGTCCACTCAATCAATACAAGGAACAAACATAATTTAGCCGTACATGCTACTCGTCTCCATAGAGTAAGCAACTCGTTCATGGGTCAATGTATACGTTTCTACAACAAGCTTCCTATTCATGTTCGTAAGCTACCGACTAAGAAATTTAAAATTTTTATTAAATTAAAACTATCCGGAAAAGGATATTACAAAATATCAGATTATTTAAATGATAAAAATGCTTGGGATTGAACTGCTCGCTTATACAGCTATCATTATTTGTGTACATAATTATTGACATGTTTTGTGCTTTTGCATATAATCTTATACATATGTGACATTTTTTGTGCTTTTGCATGAATTTTTTTTTTGTTAATATTAATTATTATTTGATTTAATAACATGCAACTCATTTGCGTTTTTTATTTTTTAAATCTTTTTATAATTTTTTTTTTTTGTAAGTATAAACCTTATGCAGGTATATTATCAATTTATTGAAATACTCTGCATTAGTTTATACACTCGAATTTAAAAATTGTCTGGACTTTAAAAGAGACTGCGACCCCTGAGTTTGTTTCGACATTTCTTCTTAGGGTAGTCAGCTAGGAAATGTCGGCTCCATCGTTCTCAAAAAAGACATGTAAAAGTGATAAAATATCCTATTTGCAGAATAAATAATTTCATTTCATTTCCTTTCATTTCATCGAGCCAACCATTCATAAATTGAGTGATTACTCGATTTTTTCATTTTACGTCCCAGATAAAAACGCTGACAGGGTTAAGCGATTATTTTCACAACTAAATTTAAAACATTTAAATGAGGAAGTACAAATTTCAATTGAGAATTTGTGTGCTAAATATGCAGATTTTTTTTTATTTACCCGGCGACAAGCTGTCTACCACAGATATTTACAAGTACACAATTTCGTTAAAGTCTAATGCCAATCCCGTCCTTACAAAACCATACCGGTTACCTTATTCACAACAAAAGGAAATCGACGTACAAAGTAATAAATTATTAGATGATAATATCATAGAAAAATGTAATAGCTGTTGGTCGAGTCCCTTACTATTAATACCCAAAAAGATAGATAGTAGTGGTCAAAAGAAATTTATATTAATTATTGATTACCGGAAGTTAAATAATTTGATGGAAGACGATAAGTACCCTTTGCCTAATATGACCGAAATACACTTGCGTGCAAAAAAATCGACCCACCCCATACGGTTTCGTTAAGTACACGATAAATTAAAATCTAAAATTAATCAATGAATACTTTTCAGGTTTATTATTCAGTATCATTCCAAGCTTACAATAGACCGGTTGTTAGTATTAAAAGTTTACGTTTATTGATTTTACAGACTGTAAAACAAAAACAGTTACGAGTAGCAAAAATTTTTACTGAATAATATGGAAGTAAAATTAAAAAATGGCATTAAATTTCGAAAGAAAACTTTATTCAGTAGCTTGTATTCCCGCCACGAACTCTTATTGCTGCTTCCATCTTGTTTTTCATTGACCTTATTAGTGTTTTTATGAATTCTTGGGGTATACCATCCCACTCCTCTTGAATAGCCACCTTTAGCTCCTGGAGTGTTTCTGGGGGCTGATTTCTGGCCATGACCCTTCTCTTCAGCTCATCCCATAGATGTTCAATAGGATTAAGGTCAGGGCTCCTCGCTGGCCACTCCATAACAGGAATTTGCACCTCACGTAGGTACTGGATTACTATCGTTGCTGTATGTGGTCTGGCGTTGTCCTGCATTAGCGTGAAACCCTCTCCTACAAATCCGGCGTATGGCATGACATGTTGTTCGAGTACCTCTTGGATGTATCGATGTGCAGTCAAATTGCCTATACGAGGACCAGATACGAACTGAAGGTCAGTTTTTCCTTCCCAAGAAATTCCGCCCCAAACGGTCCACGAACCTCCTCCAAAAGCCACTCGTTCTGCAATACAAGCTTGTGCAAATCGTTCTCCTTCTCTTCGGTAAACTTTCCTACGCCCATCATTTCCATGAAGATTGATTTTACACTCGTCCGAGAACAGTACGACCTTCCATTGTTCAGTGTCCAATCAACGTGAGCACGAGCAAATCGAAGCCGTGCTTGGCGATGCCCGGGGGTTAATTTTGGACCATTAGCGGGTTTGTGAGGATGCAATCCGCTTTCTGCAAGTCTCCGTCGTACAGTCCATTCACTTACAGCTACACCGCGAACATTATGAAGTTGCTGTTGCACCTGAACACCAAAATCAATATGCCGATTCCTTAAACTTGTAGACACCATAAATCGATCATCTCTTTCTGAAGTAGCCCGATTTCTTCCCGAACCTGATCGTCTATTGAAGCTCCCAGTCTCTAAGAACCTTCTGTAAACTCGTCTTACTGCTGATCGACTTAGGTGAAGACGTCGGGCCACGACGCGCTGGCTCAATCTAGTCTGGATCAGTGCTACAACTTGAGCACACTCAGACGGAGTAGTATCCATTATCACAGAGAGAAAAAACAATTTAACTCCAGTTAAATGACCACTGAATCAGTTAAAATAACCAATTATTGAATAAACAATAAATTGATCAACTTTTAGCAGAAAGCAATATCACTGAGATTGCGGTATTAAAAATTAGAAATGAGGATGTCCGAGTAATCGAGTCAATATCATCAACAATATCGCGTTTATTGAAGTGTAGGGTATGTAAAAATAAAGTTAATGAAACATACCTTCAAATTAAATTATTACATCTTGTTTGTCTGTTCTTAATTTTTATATACTATGTTTTGAATCGAAACTCAGGGTAGTATTTATTTCACACATCTAGATTTATATAACGGATTTTATAATGTTGAACTAGAAAAAGATAGTAGGAAGTATACTGCATTTTTCTCCGGACAGTACCAAATGGTGCGAATGCCTATGGGCTTGAAGACAACGTTCTCACGCATGATGAACATGGCATTAGCAAGGCTTACTTATGAAAAATGTTTCATAAATCTGGATGATTTAATTATATTTGGAAAAAGCTTGGAAATGCATACTAAAAACTTACAGGATGTCTTTGAACGATTGCGTAAAGTTAAACTAAACCCGGGAAAATGTGACTTCTTAATAAAACAGATTCTATAGTAGACCCTTTCAAATTCGGACAGCTCATAGGCTGCTTGTCTATTTATTTTCTACTAGCTGTTGCCCGCGACACCGTCCGCATGGACTTCAGTTGTGTTCGGTAGTTGCCGTTTCCATCGGAATGCCGAGATAAAATGTAGCCTTGGCCCCCCATTAAACCCTTTAAATTCAAACTACCCTTGTGCTCATATTTCATTACTTTTAACAAACAATGTTTATAAAAAGAATTTTATATTAATTTTGACTTACCATTAGCCCCCATTACAATCCTTTTTCATTTAAAAAAAAAAAAAAAAGTAGTGACAGCAATAATAAAAGCTCCCCGTATTTTAAGTGATAATTAATAGTAAATTTCCATTTTTCATCCTATAAATAACAAAAGTATCAAAAATAGACTCTGAATATTAAGTGCAAGTGTTATCCCTCCAAACAAACGATCAAAAGTGTATTAAAACTCTAAAACAAATAGTACATACTGTTCTGTGCAATTAAGTGTTTAACAAGTGATTGAACTAAAATATTATAATTAATTAGTGACTCTGAAAAGACCACAGTGACATTAAAGACATTATCTAATAAGTTTCGTGTATAACTGGATAATTATCGAAGAAACAAAAACTTTAGCAGACGTTAATTTTGGTTTGTTTACAATTTTCAAAATTCCTATCGCACCATAGACAAAATAGACCAAGAACCCAAAAATAATTTCTGACATTCTATACCACATTACCGATATACTAAACTGCATCCGACGTAAGACTGACATTCTCGACTTATTGACTGATTTTTACGGTTTATAAATATTGGAATGTTGCCAACAATAAAAAGTAAAGAAGAAATAGTAATATTTTTTTTTACGAAAAAATAAAATTTCATTTTAGTCAATATCAATATAATACCTACATTAAAATGGAGAATGTGACTATTCGACGACGACTAAGAACCTTTTCCGAAAACACTGGTGTCATTGAAAAGAGCCACTCCCTACTAAATTCAACCCTTTTAGACGACACTGGACTGAGTGACTCATTTATGCCAGCTATAGATACATCTTTGACATGCGATTTAAGTCAACAACTAGCTGCATCAAAAAAGGAGCTTGAATGCGCACATAATAAAATAGCTGACTTGAATGACCAGATAAGACATTTGAAAAATTTATTAGAAGAGAAAGACATGACTCTAAACAACACAATTTTAGATTCCCAAGTTGATGTAAAGAAAACACCTGAAAACATATTCCCATCTACGTTAATTAATAAAAGGATTACCGAAATTCATATGAGAACTCCTAGAATATCACCACTTCATGCAAGTACTGTAATATGTAAACAACCAGCCTTGAACAACAATGACTGTGGCGTTAAAGAGATTAACAAAACATTAAATAGTAAAGAATCGTCGCCCAAAGAGAAACCCAAGATAATCATCATAGGAGACCAACAGACTCGTGGATTTGCTCAAGAAATAATTCAGCAACGAGATCTTGCCAGATTGAATAATGTATACTCGGTACTGGGAATAACAAAACCACAAACAACTGGTACCCAAATTTTAGAGCAGTTAGACGACACTATAAAGACGCTTAAAAGTGATGACATTGTTATATTAGGGATAGGAAGCAATGATAAAAACCCTTATTTATTTTTATCTTCTCTTTGTTCAACTCTTAGAAAACTGAAAAATAACAAAGTATTTGTATTAAGAATTTTAAATAATGATTATCTAAATGTAGAATTACTCAACAACCACATTAAAGTACACCTAAAAAATTTCCATAATTGTACTTTTGTCGATACAATTGACAATATATATAGAGTTCAGGGAAGAAACATAATCTCTAAAAATTTTTTATGTGCTAAATTAAATATAGAAATTGATAACATTAATCTTCAGAAAATAATAACTAGACCGTTTATTAATTGTCCAAAAGAAATAGCAGATAATGTCCCAATTAATGTCAAAGATCCAAAATCTATACAAAGAACTATCCCAGATTATTTTAAAAAGCAAAACAGAATTCATAACTTGACTAATAATATAATAGATGGGCCTGAACTAACGAAAGCATTTTTTCGAGCCTAAACGTAAATGTACCTTACTTCATCAAAATATTGCCGGAGTTCTCAATAAAATAGACTTATTGGAAGTAACACTATCCGAACTGCAAGCTAACGACACTGAAATTGATGTAATCTGCCTCACTGAAACTTTTATACGCCAGGGGTCTGAAAATAACCTTATACTTAAAAATTTTAAATTAGTCTCAGCTTACTCTAGACCTCACCAACGACGAGGTGGAACATGCATACTTGTCAAAAAAGACCTGGATACAAAACTTTTAAATATAAAGATCAAGCCCTTGCCATACCATTTTGAATACTGTACAATAGAAATAACTTCTTTAAAATTATTTATCATTTGTTTATATCGTACACCCAATTCAAACATAAAAATTTTCTTAGATAATTTAAATCTCCTTTTGAAAAACATCGTGAAAAAAAATAGAAATGTAATAATATGTGGTGACTGGAACTTAGACTGTATTAAGGCTGATAAGCATTTTAAAGAATTAGAATCCATTTTATACAATTACAATCTTCAAAATCACATTAAAAAACCAACTCGAAAACTCTCCTGCATCGACCTTATTGCTAGCAACTTGTCCAATGTAGAACCACAAATTCACTACTTAGCTTTATCGGATCATGAAACAGGACAAAGCGTTTCTTTTGAATTACCTACATTTAAAAGCAAGCAAACTAAATCGTTCTGGTTTGAAAAAAGACGAGATCTTAGTGAAGACAATATTAAAATTTTTATAAATTACATTTCAGCTTTATCTTTTTCAGAGATTTACATTTTAGATGATACCAATGCGGCTTTTAATTATTTTCACGACTTACTGACCCTCTTTTATAATTTATGCTTCCCTGTACTAAGAGTTAAAATATTAAACAAACCACAAAAAAATAAATGGATCACAAAAGGTATAAAAGTAAGCAGTATTGTTAAAAGACGTTTATACCTCCAACATCGTTTAACACCTATAAATAAAAGGCAACACATGAGTATCTACAAAAGGTATTCAAAAACCCTTAAACGATGCATGTTAGAAGCACAAAAGTCTATAAATACTCAATACATAGTAAAATCAAAAAATAAATGCAAGGCGGCTTGGAAAATAATTAAAAATACTACTAAGGACCAAGATATCTCGAACGACATAGATTTAATAACACTTAATAAAATGACTTATACAGAACCCGACGTAATTGCCGACAATTTTAATAGATTTTTCATTGACACCACAAACAAATACATTGACTCCTGCCCGACTAACTACAATGACTACAAACCAACGTTACCTAATTTAGCAAACACCATTTACCTAAGTCCTACTACAGATACTGATATATATAAAACTATCCATTCATTAAATTCCACTAATTCTACAGGATTTGATGATATCAGTACTATGATATTAAAAAAGTGCGCAAAATTTTTGTCGCCTCCCATTTCTCATATCATAAATATGTCTTTTAACAAAGGACAATTTCCAACAAGGTTAAAGTTTTCTATCGTCAAACCTTTATACAAAAAAGGAGATAGAACCGATATGAATAATTACCGCCCAATAACATTAATTCCGGTACTTTCCAAAATTTTTGAAAAAATTATGCACGAAAAACTATATTCATTTTTAACTAATTTTAATATTTTAGAAAAACAACAATTTGGGTTTCGGAAAAACAAAAATACTACATTAGCATGTTTTAATTTACTTCAATTTGTTACTACTAGCTTAGACCGTAAAATTCCCGTAACTTCTTTATTTTTAGATATGACCAAAGCCTTTGATTTTGTGAACCATAAATTATTACTTTTTAAACTACACCGATACGGAATCAGAGGAAACGCGCTGGAATGGTTAGAAAGCTATCTAACCAATCGGCAGCAATGCGTAGAATTTAAAAAATTTGAGAAGCAAGAAAAGACTTTGTATCGATCCCCATATATTTTCAATAATTGCGGTGTGCCACAAGGTAGCATATTAGGACCCTTGTTGTTTTTGATATACATAAATGATATACCCAATGTAACTTCACATAATTGTATTTTATATGCCGATGATACTACTATTAGTATTCAATCTCGTTCTCAAAACCTATTACAGTACCAAGAGGAAATTAATAATACGTTAAATAACATTATAGAATGGTTGAAATTAAATAATTTACATATTAATATTAATAAAACAAAAATGATCCAGTTTCAAACATACAATAGCAAAAATTCCCAAATTCAAGTAAAATATAAAAATGATAGTATCGAAGAAGTTGATAACACTAAGTTTTTAGGTATTATAATAGACAAAAACTGTAATTGGAAAGCGCATATTGACGGTCTTTGTACAAAAATAGATAGATTTGTTTTTGTTCTCTATAAGATATTAAACGTGGCCGGAATTGAAGCAGCCATGTGCGCTTACCATGGATATGTTTCCTCAGTCCTCCGTTATGGCATAATAATATGGGGTAATTCTGTAGATACTATTAGAATATTTCGCGCCCAAAAAAGATGTATCAGAACATTATGTAGAGCACAACAACTAGATAGCTGTGTCCCACTTTTTAAAAAACTTAATATTTTACCTCTCCCAGCTCTATATATATTTGAAATTTGTGTCTTTGTTTATAAATATCCCTATCTATTTGATAAACATAATGATATGGTTTCTAGGCCAAGTAGAAGAATACACAAATTGTATATACCTCAACAGAGACTGCATTTGTTTTCCTCCAATGTTTTTTGTATGGCTATTCGTATTTACAACAAGCTACCTGATTATTTTAAATCTTTAAAATTTACTATATTTAAGGCAAAACTTTTTCAACTATTAAATGAAAAATGTTATTATTCAATAGATGACTATTTAAATGACAAACTGTGACCTTTTAGCTTATATGACATGTACCAATTCTGTTTTTTTTTTTATTTCTTTTTAATTTTTACTTTTTGTATTGTTACTAAAACCCCGTTTGCGATATGACATTTTTCTATTTTCATTCTAGACTTAATAATATTTGGACGCTGGAAACAGTAGAATATTATGGACTTTATTTTATGTAACACCTGTTGTAACAATATTCTTCCAAATAAACAAATTATTATTATTATTGTATCTCTTTTCATTCACGGGCTAACTTCATGAGAAGAGACCCGGTCCTTTTTAAAGGCTTGAACGGGGACACAGGTCCAACGCACAGAGGCCTTCTTGAGAACTTTAATATACAATGTGATGGGGCATCTACTAGGGATAATTCACCTCCGCTCTATGGGAGAACAGAGATGAAGAATCCAAAGTAGATGCAAAACTATTGCAATATGTATGTAAAACTAAATAGGCTATTATATAAATGAGACATGTTAAGTGGACCAGTTCCTTAAAATGATTCGGAGAACTATGACACCTGCCTTTTTCCACATGGTAATGCAAACAATTAGGCAGGCGGTGACTCGCCGCTCACTAGATGGGCCCCCTATAATACCGTCACGATTGACAGCAGGTGGGCAACACCAGTGCGAGCGGCTAGGGGTGTAGAGAGGTGCGACACCGATTTCACCATCGCGGGTCACAGACCCGGAGCGGGTTTCCTCGTTATTACGCCATTAGACACTTCCACCCCCGAGCATATAGCTCTAGCGACCCCTCTCTAGCCAGCCAGTTAAGGCAAGAAAGAGCTGGGAGTCCCCATAAAGAGTGACCCCCTGGGGTATTCAGGTTCCATTGTGTCGCTACTCACAAACAGCTCGCCACAAGCTGCCCTGCGGATGTATGCTCCTACATAGACCTTCAGATACATTTTTTATTTATATCTCAAGGTTTGGAAAAGCATACTAATGTACCCTCTTGGCATGCGTTATTCCCATGGAGAGAGAGAACGACTAGCCCCGAGGGGTTTTTATTATTATTATTATTATTATTATTAAATAGTAGCCTATGTCCTTAATCAGATTATCTGTATACCTCTATACAATCGGTTCAGTAGTATTGGTGTAAAAGCGAGACAGACGGACAGAGCTACTTTCGCATTTATAATATGTATCAGTATGGAAAGATGCACAGTTTATAGGCATATGCCAAAGTCAATCAAACAACTCAACAAATCTATCGCCATCAATCGCAAGATATAATATAGTCCTTTTTTTTATAATAACTATCGTGAGACTGATTCATTATTAAATGATGTAACGGTTTACTCACGCGTATTTAACTAGTCGGGCTACCCCGATAAATACGCGTGAGTAAACCATTACATCATTTAATAATGAATCAGTCTCACGACAGTTATTATAAAAATATAGTGGACCGTTACGGTGCGGTATGGCTAGATAAAGTAAAAAAATTTACGCGTCTGAGAAACAAACGTAAGAGACTCGAGTGTGGTTTAAGGTTTTTACTGCAGTGCCGTGATAATGATGTTGTGCCCAAGTTCGCCCTGATAAAACCGATAAAGTGCATTCGGGATTACGAAGAGTTTTTAGCGTCGCGAGTAGAAAACTATTGTGCCGTGCGATATCAGACTACCGTCGTAGATATATGTGCGTGAGTCAGTGCGTGTATGAATTACATCTACAGTTATCGCGGTTCTTAGATAATGATATGTGGACAGGGGTTAGTTCAAACGGATCCCTCATAACTGATCCCCCTAGCGTAATTATTATTAATAGTTTCTTAACGGATCCACCTTGTATTTTGAATTTCTTAACCGATCCCCCTGCATTCTACAGTGCGATAAACTTTGTAGTTACCTACCTAGTGTATCTAGCCAACGTATTTGAACATTAAACTTTGACAGCTATCTTTTCGTCAGATCAAACTTTTTTCTATTGACTACATAACCTAAACACGAAAATAACCTTTTCGTTGAAGTAGATACCAAGCGGGAATCTTACCAATAAATCGTGTCAAAAGTACTAAATAGATATATTTCTGTTTTTTTTTTTTTTTTGTAAATAAGTTTAGATAAGTGAAGTAAATCTAAGTATAGTTTAAAATAAATGGATAGGGAAACAGAACAAGCGATTTCTCTGTATGTACGAGCAACTCGTAAGATTTAAATCATTATATTTTCTACGTATTGTTTTGAACGATTGACTCACCTTTCTTAATTTATTAGATGTCTTGCGTAGTTTTATCTATTTCAAACACTTGTTTTTATCGCAGAAAAATAGTTTTAAAATCGCACTTTTTGTGTTATGAGCACACGCCGTTTGAAAGTTCACAATTATTAATCAATTTTTCACTCTTTTATCGACTTATATCAAATAACTTAAAAACCAACGACCCAGAAAACGAATTATGACAAATGAAAACAAAAATGCATCGAAAAATAATGCAGCTCACTTTACGATAATCACTGTCAAAACATAACCGCTCATGTCATCCGCTGTCTTTGTCGTGCAAAGGCAGTGTCTATTTTATCACACTCACTAACAAAAACCAGACTATTTTGAAATTGGAAAGGAAAAATGTCCATTTGCTAGGGGTAAGTGAGACACACTGGAAAGGTCAGGGTCACTATACATCTGACTCTGGTAGTACAGTGTATTTCTCGGGCCCTGATGACGAAATGAGCAGAGGAGTGGCTTTCATTGTGCCACGATCTATGAACAAGTGCGTTGTAGGTTATAATCCAGTCAGTGATCGGATAATCACACTTAAACTGAACACCATACCATGCAAGTTTAACATCGTGCAGGTATATGCTCACACGGCTCAGTCAACTGAAGAAGAAATAGAGGGCTTTTATGATACACTGACTGCGACACTTGAACAGATACCTAAACGAGAAGTTACCGTCATCTTAGGGGATTTTAATGCCAAATTTGGTGACACCAAAGGTGACGATCATCTTCATCGCGCTGTAGGGAAACATGGTATTGGGATACGAAATGACAGGGGAGAGCGTTTATTACAATTCTGTTGTGAAGAAAATCTTACCATCACCAACACTTGCTTCAACCATCATATCCGCAGACTGTACACTTGGATATCCCCTGGCGACAGATGTAGAAACCAGATCGACTACATACTGATAGGTACACGATGGAGAAGTTCAGTCACGAACGCCACAACTTACCCCGGTGCTGACTGCGGCTCCGACCACCAGCTTCTTGTAGCAACAATTCGACTACGGCTAAAGAGCATTAAAAAATCTAAAGTAGTTCCGAACATGCGAAGCATAGATCTCAATGGCTTTGGGGAGGGTTTTGAGCAAAGAGTGAAAATTTTTCCGAGTAACATCATAGACAGTGATAGTAAATGGGAACTTTTTAAGAGTATGATTGTAAGGACAGCCAACGAGAACAAACTACAAAAACCCGTCATGAAAGACTTCATTACACCTGAGACGGCGCAAATCATACTTGAAAAACGTGAACTCAAAGAACACGGTTTAAGTTCACCTGAAGATCAGCAACGGTACTCAGACCTTAACCGCCAAGTCCAACTACGTTGTCGGAAGGATTACGAAAATCATATTAATGGAATTTGTCTGGAACTCGAACAACACTCCCTAAAGAACGAGTCAAGATATCTCTATCAGAAGGTTAAGGAGGTAACTGGAACGCGCAAACCGAAAACTTGTGTCATCGAGGACGAAAGCGGACGTTTACTCACAGATGTAGCTGACGTAATAGAGCGCTGGAAAACCTACTGCAAAGAGTTGTACCACACGAGCGACTCTACAGACGCTGTGTTTACATGTTCGATAGAAGAACCTGACATCTTACCATCGGAAATTGAGTATGCGATAAAGGCTCTTAAGTGTAAGAAGTCACCAGGCAAAGATGGTATAACAGCCGAATTATTAAAGAACCTCGGTGTAAAGGGCGTGAAAGTTATCACAGATATATGCAACACCATTTGGAAAACAGGAAAATGGCCTAAGGACTGGATTGAATCTGTGTTCATCCCATTACACAAGAAAGGATCTTCGAAAGTCTGTGGAAACTATAGAACGCTAGCGCTCATATCACACGCGAGTAAAATCCTGCTCCATGTAATTAACAGACGCTTAAACTACTTTTTATGCCGACAGATACCCGAAGAGCAGGCAGGTTTTGTTAGAGGCAAAGGAACGCGGGAACAAATATTGAATGTCCGGCAAGTTATTGAGAAAAGCAGAGAATTTAACAGCCCCGTGATCCTTTGCTTTATAGATTATACAAAAGCTTTCGACTGCGTAAAATGGGATAAACTATGGAGTGTGCTACTGGAGATGGGAGTCCCTAAACATCTTGTTGCTTTAATACAGAGTCTGTACATAGGAAATCGATCTTTCGTGAGGATAGGTGCAGAATACTCTAGCATGTTCCAAACGAAAAAAGGTGTAAGGCAGGGTTGCATCCTGTCCCCTGCACTTTTCAACATATATGGAGAATATATAATGCGGAAGACTATCGAAAATTGGGAGAAGGGATTTCCTATAGGCGGAAAAAGATTGTCTAATCTACGATATGTTGATGATACCGTTCTCCTAGCAACATCTATGGAAGACATGATAGAACTGTTCCAAAGACTCGAGACTGTAAGTGGCATCAGTGGCCTTGCGGTCAACAGAGCAAAAACCAAAATGATGATAGTGGATCGAGCCGGAATACTAGCAAATGTCACCTGCAATATTCCTGGCATTAACATCGTCGACCGCTACATTTACCTTGGTTCCCAAATCTGTAACGATGGCAGCTGTGTCCCTGAGATTAAAAGGCGTATCGGGATGGCTAAAGATGCAATGACCCGATTGAACAAGGTTTGGAAGAAGAGAGGAATTGGTATTAAAACCAAGATCAAATTAGTGCGAGCCTTGGTATTCCCGATCTTCCTTTATGGTGTGGAAACGTGGACAATCTTAGCCCGGGAACGACAACGGATCGATGCATTCGAAATGTGGTTCTGGAGGCGATTGCTCCGAATACCTTGGACTGCAAAGCGCACCAATGTGTCGATCCTGAATCAGCTGCAAATAAAAACCCGCCTTTCGACCACATGCCAACAACGCATTCTATCCTATTTTGGTCACACAGTACGCAGAGGCGATGAAAGTCTAGAGAAATTGATTGTCGTTGGAAACACCGAAGGCAAACGATCGCGCGGTCGTTCTCCAACCAGATGGACCGATCAAATAAAAGACACATCGTCTTCAAAATTCTATGCGGTGGTGAGAGATGCGCTGGATCGAAACCGATGGAGGAAAATCATCCGCTCCAAATGTGGCCCTGATGCTGACCACGATCCTCAGATATGAGGGACCGATTAAGAGAGAGATTTTGACATTGTGTGACAAATATGTATAGGGAAACAGACATAGACACATTGTCATGACTACGAGTCTGTCCCACGCACACATGCTTAAAGTACCTACGTCACTGAGACATCGAGTTAAAGTGTCTTTCCAACGGGAAAACGGTGCCAGCGGTGGCGCACTTCGGCAAAAAAGTGTACTAATTTTGAAATATTGATAATCCTCCCTTGATAGATTTTGTTACAACGTGTAATAGATAGATGGCGCTGATACGTGTTTTACGAATATTGTTTATTTTATGGATAGTAATTATGTACCTATAATATCTGAATTTCTCAGGGTAGGCAGTGTCTTTTTGTCTCTATGGACTGCACGCCACTGGTATAGATATAGATTGTACATATCAATAGTTTAAAAATAAAATAAGAGGGTAGGACTGCCTCACGGCAACCCAAAACTGTTAAACTTAATATGTAAAATATAATGACTATGGAACGCAACCGCAACTCAAAAGCCGTTAGGCCAAGATTGACAAAATAACTGTCATAGACATTACACAGGTGACAGTTGATACGGGAAAATAGTAAACTAATTGAAAAACGTAATAACGGTTAAACTCGTTCAAAGATAAGATTTAAAGCATAAAAATAAAGAAAAAAGAATAAACTTTATCAAATTTTACGTGTCTTGCTATGAAATAAAGTCTTATATTAATTAATTACTAATATTATGAAATACGGACAAGTAAAAGGTTACCGTGAAACAGCCATGCGGACTGGGAATACAGCTGCAACCACTATTTCCTAACTGCCACAGCCCGCTTCTTTCGTGGTCCAGCAGCAGCGACTATGGCGGGCGATACAGAAGCTGGAGATGTTGCGACGTGCTTGACAAGGCCCTCTGGAGAATCAGCTATCATTCAGATATCGTTATTAATTTATTACGTGACTGCTCTAGAACGTTAATGTTAAAGTCACCACTTATAATTATTTTCTTTTTGCTATCTTTTAAAGTTAGTGTTTGCAAGAGATTTTCGAGAGTATTATAGAAAAGTTCGGGTTCCCTGTTTTTTTGAGGCCATTATATAACTATAAAAATTAATTTTTCTTTTACTATTTCTATTGCACATACTTCAAAAATATATTCTTTACTCATTGATAATATGTCCATTCTATCAGTGAAATCTATACTCTCTTTCAGTAGGATACAGACACCGCCAACTTCGTGGTTTTTTTTATTTAATCACAATGAAATCTATCTTTAACTATAATATAACATCTAACCTAACCTAACTGCAAAGCAATTTATCGGCAATAAGTTGACCCGACGTTGTAGCCAACCAAGTGAAGTAGATCTATTTTGTTATTTGTTATCCAGGTTTCCGTGAGACACATAGCATGGATTATATTTTCCTCTTTTGTGGATAGTTTCTTTATCGAGATATTCTGATAAAGCAATTCCAGTATTTCGAAAAAGGTGGTAGTTTTGTAAAATATATTTAGGTAACCTCTTGCTTGATAATTCAACTATAATAGGTCTGCGATATCCCTTTTATGTTACATTGAAGAAATATGCATTAATAATAGGAAGAATATTCTGCATATTTATTCAATCTAACCCGTGAAATTAATATCACATATTTCTTGAAACATAGTTATAATTCTATAGTACAAATCTTCCTCTGTTACCGAGTGATATTCGTTTTAACCATATATTTATGTATAACAATTTTCTTGGGGCAAGGGAACATATTTTTCGATTTATTCTTATATGTACTGTTTTAATTTAACTGTAGGTTACATGCGTTGCATTCATGCTTAAGTATAGTATTACTATTGCATGATAGTAACTTTATATAATTTTTCAACTTTTCAGTGTCTATTTGTAGTTTTTGTATCTGGGTATTCAGTTTTTCTATTTCAGCTTTGCGTTCTTCATTTTGTATAGATAATACATTCGTTTCCTGTTTCATGTCATCTCTTAACTTTGATATAGCTTTATTAATTTCTGTTTGTATTGTTGCTTTTATTTCTAGTATTATGGAAGAGCTATTTCCTTCAAGTTTTAACGATATCATTTCACTCAGACTGTGTAATGTTAATTCTGGTTCCACATTTTTTTCCTAACATAAAGTGTCGCTAAATATGCTTGAATCTTCTGAGCATACAGTCTCATCGTTTATATTTTTACCGGGTTTACGACGTAAGGTAACGTTTGCGTCCGGTGAAATAGTAAAGCTGTTGCTTATAGATTGAGGCCTAGCAGGAGTATTTGTGTTGATGTTTTTAGGTTTTTTACGTCGTCATTCCTGACATTCCCATATCATTTTATTCACGCAGTTCATACGTAAAAGTTGTTCTATAGGGAAGTTTGAACATTCCAGGTTGTAGCATTTTTCACAGATTGAACAAGCTAAATAATTCGCATTAGTTATGAGCTCCGTATTGCAACCTGCACAGAGCGCCATCTTTCTGACAACTTTGTAGATATTATAGATGTCCCTTCCTGTCTTTGCTATTTGCCGCTAGATGTCGTTTTTTTTACTTAGTGGCACCTCTTCAGACAGAGAAGCTATTCACCAATAGATGTCACTGTACCAAAGGCGGTTCAACGCTTTTTTTTTTGAAATTTAAAAGATTGAAAATTAACGTTGCTATTTTATATCAGAATTGAGATATTGTGAATTTGATGGAAATATCGCAGTAGTTAAGTTATTGTCTCGAAGTATATCCACAAAAACCGGTAACACTGTTTCTTATTCTATTAATATTAAAGTTATTATTGTTTTAGTCCAATCTAGGTAGCACTTTTGTTAAATCGTTTGTTTATCACTCTAACTCTTAATTTTTTAAGAGATAACACTGTCTGGTCTTTTTTATCACTTTACACACTTTACATCACTATTTGATCTATTGGTTTTCTGGTTCAATAACACTTAGATACTACTAGCTGTTGCCTGCAACTTCGTCCGCGTCGTTAGAAGATATAAGTTAGGAATTTTATAAAGTTGGCCTTTAAGATGAATATTTTTCCCCGCTTTTGCCACATTTTTCACTGTATCTTCGCTCTTATTCACTGCATCGTGATTTTATATAGCCTAAAACCTTCCTCGATTAATGGTCTATTAAACTCAAAAAGATTTTTTCAATTTGAACCAGTAGCTCCTGAGATTAGCGCGTTCAAACAAACAAACAAACTCTTCAGCTGAATATATTAGTATAGATTGTTATTACGTTGTAGAAAAAAAAACATAATAACATATAAATCTTGTTACACCTTGTTATAACTATGTACACCTGGTTAAAATTTATGAGCTAATACCGTATTTTATTTTTCCTGTAAAACTTTGATTTTTAGATAACGACATTATTCCATGGGGGCGGCGATTTAATCGGATGAATTAAATACCTCCAATCTTAAATTATTAATTTTAGTTGAATTAGCCGAAAATCGATGAAGATTTGCACAAAATTTCATCCCCTATTTTACCCCCTTAGGGGTGGATTTTGCCAAAATCCTATATTAGCGGATGCCTACAACATAATTTCTACCTACATGCCAAATTTAAGTCCGATCCGTCCAGTGGTTTTGGCTGTGCGTTGTTACATCACTATGTCAGTCAGTCACCTTTGAGTTTTATATATTTAGATAAAGATAATAAAAGTTTTTTGAGATTTATCCTTCATTTATAGTTCAGGCCTGAAACTTATTAACAAACAATGTTATAAAAACAGCTTTATATTAATTTTGACCTACCATTAGCCCCCATTCCAACACTTTTTTCATTTAAATAGTAGCCTATGTCCTTAATCAGATTATCTGTATAGCAAATTTCTATACAATCGGGTCAGTAGTATTGGTGTAAACGCGAGACAGACGGACAGAGATACTTTCGCATTTATAATATCAGTATGAAAAGATTGTAGCGGTGAGGGCCGCACAGGTAGGCTGTGCAGACCGTTAACCAAAAAGGAGAAAGAAAACAAGAGGTAGGTCTCATACAGGTCTTTAATAAAACTAGGTCCGGCTAGGTCGCGGGTTTGTGGCACAGGTAATTGAGTTCTCGCTCTTATATGAGTAAGGGGGTACCGTCCCTGGGGGTCCACGTAGGGTGCCCGGTGAGCTGGCTGAAGCTGCACGGAAGCTGGCTGAAGCTGCCCAGAAGCTGGGGTCGCTGGCGTGACAACGGCCGCCGCCACCAGTAGGTGCTAAGCTGCCGGCTGGAGAGCGGGACCCGCAGAAAGTAGTGGTACGGTGACCCCTGGAAGCGTGCATAGAGGTGCGTAGGTTAGCGTGCGATGTGAATGCTCTCCTAGTGGTCCCAGGGTAGTACAGAGGCAGGGAAAGGGAAAGCTCACACATCGCAGCGGTTTACAAGGCAGATGGGTGCAATGACACGTGCTCAAGGCTGATGCAATAAAGTGCTTACACTATCCAAAGCTCATTTTAGCCTTTAAGGGAGTGGCAGGATGCTAGTAACAGCTGAAGGCACACTGAGTATTCACGTAACACTATTGAGAACAAGGGCAACGCAGTCCTCTCCAAAGTTTCGCCACACAACCGTAGGTACCTAGGCATACACGACACCGCTTTCAATTTATTAATGAAATATTACTAAAACTAAAAAGAGCAAGAAGAAAACATTCTACGAATTTGTGATATCAATTGTTTATGAGAAGATATACATATTTCTATTTAAAAATGAAGTGACGAATACCTAGTCTACACCTTGTTTTAATCAATGAATACAACAGACATGTTTTCATGACCTCTAGCAGACCTGTCAATACAACTTCAAATGCTGCTTCAGTTATCAAAGCGACGCGCGGCACGCTGCAATTACAAAAAGATTTCGTATATCTACATCAACCGAATTATTTAAGAGAAATAAATCACTATGCGAAACTAAATGACATTTGAACTATATTTTTGCGAAAAGTCAACGGTAAAGATGGCGACAGCGGTTTGTTTGTGAGTACTATTGGAAATTAACAAAATTAATCTATAATCAGAATTTTGCCGACTCATTTTATTTTGTCGACTCATTAATATTTTTTTATATTTTGTTATTCATTTAAGGTTTTGAACAAAATTATTAATATAGATAATAATCTACTCCACAAATTATTTTAGTTGTAATTTCGAAATGTAATGACACTAACAACGGCATTCTGACAGTTGCTATGGATACAATTTTTGTTTATTACTCGCTAAAACCGCCCGCCCGCTACATATCGAACCATTACACCCTTTTACGTAGTAAGGTCCAAAAGTTTCCGCCCTGAACTATAAAATGAAGGATAAATCTCAATCAATTTTTATTATTATTTAATTTAGTCCCCCTTAATTTCAATACACTTTTCGCATCGCTTTATTAACATTTCAATTCCTTTAATAAAATAGTCTGCAGTTTTATCTTCAAAATGTGCCAAAACCGCGGGCTTCACCTTTTCATCCATGTTAAACTTTTTTCTAACTTTTTCCTCGCAAGTCGGATTTCAATTTGAAAATAAATAATAATCGATTGGGGCCAAGTCGGGACTATAGGGTGAATGGTCAAGCTCAGTGTAACCTCATACTTTGATGGCAGCCTTGGAAACACCCGATGTGTGGACCGGCGCTTCGTCATGAAGCAGCAACACTCCTCACGACAGTTTCCCTCGACGTTCTTTTTTGATAGCATCTCGCAATTGATGTAGGAAGGAAGCGAAGTACTCGCCCGTTACAGTTGTGTTGCGTTCTTTAAAATCCGCCACTAAAATTCCTTCGGAATCCCAAAATATTGTGGCCATGATCTTTTCGTGTAACTGAAACACCTTGGCTTTTTTGGGCCGCGCTGAGCTGGGACGACGCCACTCCATCGATTCCTTTTTAGATAGAGGATCATGATAAAAAAACCATAGTTTCATCTCCTGTTACAATTGAATCCAAAACATCTTTCTTCGTCGGCCTTTACACAGGAATAAAAATTGAGCACAGCACTTACACGTTCTTGCTTCTGAACAGCGGAAATAAGTTTTGGGACCCACCTTGCACTGACCTTATTCATACCCAAATATTCATGTCGGATTCTAAGCACAGTTGTTTTCGAAAGTCCCGTTATGGTTGCTAATTCTTTTGTCTTCAACCGCCGGTCTTGCAGTACTGTCGCTTCGACAAATTGAATCTTTTCATCAGTAATGGCCTCGGACGGACGTCCTGGGCGGGCTTCACCTTCAATTAATTGTCTTCCTAAACGAAACCGTTTCACCTATTCTTTTACGGTGAAATATGACGGAATCCACACGTTGTTTGATTTCGCCCTGCGTCTTCCCCTCTTTAGTAAAAAAATAATCACGGCTCGATACTCAATCTTATCCATTTCGAATTTTCTGTCGACTTTCTAACCTTAAAAGGTTATAACTTTTTATATAAATGAAATACTTTGAACTGTGGGTATGTCGATAAAAGTCAAGTTATTCAAGGTCAAGCTAGTTTGATATCTTTGATTAATTCAATGCGGGTAGGCCGGAAACTTTTGGAACAGAGATACTTTCGCATTTATTCAATTTTTAACACGGAGCCTATTGTTTACCGTGTCGCTAGCGACACCTACTGTAAGCAGGGCTATAGAAATAGAAGGAGTGTTTGAAGGAGAAAAGTAGATAGGCAAGCGATAGCAACGATAAAACAACAACAATAACACGCTGGTGTGCGCGTTAGCCGTAAAGCATTCGGAGGGCGGGGCGACACGGGCTTCGCGAGTGAGAGTAGTGGTCGACTTGAGCGGCGCGGAGAATAGCTGCGCTCGCGCCCGTCGTAAGACCGATCTGGTTCTAACCGGAGATGCAACGCATTTCCAATGCGGAACCCACTGATGTCGTAGTATTCGATAATAAGTAGTCTTATGTGTTGTGTTATTATTGTAAATAATATGTATAAAGGTAATAAGGTTTTTTATGTATAATGTATTGTAAATAAATACATATATATTAATAACGATTTTGAAACGTGTTAATATAAATATAGTAAATTATATATATAGGTATTGTTTAAGTGTGACTGAGTAGGCTACAGTTGTTATTGTCGTCGCTACCTCCGCCCTTATACACTGGGGTAACAGCGGACCGTTTAAAAAGGTAAGGGAAGATTCCAGTGCTAAAACATAGGTTAGCAAGGTTACTGATCAATGGGACTAAAATTTCCTTAGTTTGTTTTAGGAATAGGGTAGGGATTCCGTCCCATCCTGGCGTACTCCCAGAGTCTGGGGAATATTTTCTACTTCCTCTTTGGAGGTGTTTAATAATACACAAGAGGACAGATTGATGTGATTTCGTTAATGGTTGTCCAGAGTACCCTAGGGTTTTGTACAAATGATTTAATTCTATCCTTGTTGTATTTATTTTTTAGTTTTTTTATAAAGTTCCCACAGAAAGTCTTATGTATATCGTTTATATGTTATGCCTAAAATTTGATTTAGGGGGTTTCATCTAAGTTTTGGGTATAGTGTGTTTCTTAGTCTGATACATCTTGTGGACCTGTAGTTATCCAGGGCTTTATTGTTCCCACTGCTAAGTTAGTTTATCACGCCTATTTCCACAGTATTATGTCATACGGAATTTTACTGTGGGGAGCAGCTGCCGATGTTGAATCCGTTTTCATATTACAGAAACGTGCGGTTAGAGCAGTCTACTGCATGGGTCCGCGCGAGTCATTAAGAGAAACTTTTAAAGAAATTAATATTTTAACGCTGCCGTCGGTTTATATTATGGAGAATCTCATGTTCGTTCGGAAAAACTTGCATACTTTTAGTGTAAATAGTGATTTCCATAACATAAATACGAGAAATAAAAATAAACTAGTAGTTCCAAGATTTAGGTTATCCAAAACAAACGCCAAATCTTTCCTAGGGAATTCTATTCGATTTTATAATAAATTGCCAGATACTATAACCAGTTTACCATTAAACAAGTTTAAAAATACCGTTAAATCTATGCTGGTAAAGAAAGCGTACTATAAAATTAGTGATTATATAAATGATAAACGCGCGTGGACTTAGTATTATCTCTGTACATGTGGTCTCCCTGGCGGTCTACTAGATCATTATCTTATTTTCCTTGTTATCTACTATTAGTTTAGCCACAGCTCTATTCATAGAAGCTATGACATGCCTTGACATTCCTGTTAAGGATTTGATTAGGACTACATATTTAGATTATGTAAAATTATCATTAAATTATGTTTTCCTTTTTTTTTTTTTTGTGAAATGTGCTTTGTATATGTATCAACAGTGTAAACCTCAGCAAAACTTACTTCATTGTAACATTATTTTATTTTTCTTCTCTGGAGGTCAGTTTTTTATAGAAAATCATTAACATTTTGCTATTTGATACTTGTTTTGCTAATTTACGCTGTTCTTGCAGACATTCATTTTAATGTAAAATGCTACTGTAAAATTTTATTTTGAAAAGAGTAACTTATGGAGTTTCTTGCCGGTTCTTCTCCATAAGAATGACACTTTGGAACCGTGCAACTAGAGTCAGTAATATAACGTTTTAAAAGTGCCTGAGATACGGCCTATTTGAAATAAAAACTTTTTGATTTTGATTTTGATTTTATTGCTCTTTTGCTATTTGTAACAATTACCGTTTTAGTGTTGGATAGTATAGCTGACTTGACCATTTCTATAAGTGCAAAAGCATATGTATCAGGATCTTTGAGGACATTGCAGGAAGGTGTCAATATTGATTATAGTATGACGAGCATTGTCATAGTTTACTACCGTTTTGTGCATATTAGGTATCATAGTTTGATACTTATCACCGATAAGTCCACAAATAAGGCAATGGTCTGTTACTGTTGTATTTAACACCGCTGAAAAAGCTATGCTCGTTTGTTTATCACGGCATAAAAAGACATAATCAAGGCAGGCGTCCATTCTCGTTGCTAAGTTATGAGCCGGTAATAGTCCATGTAGTGATAGCATGTTTAAGTATGTTAGTCTATTATGTCTCTCTTGATTATGTTCAACTGGGGAAATAATTAAGTCAATGTTAATATCAGTAGTCGGAGTCGGCCCATAGTGCGTCAGGTGGCTTTGGGAGGCTGTCAGTCCAGCCATCCCAACTCCCTCCAGAACCGCTGAAGTCACCTGGGACGTTCGCAGGCTTCTGTGACGGAGCTCGGTGAACCGAGGATCCCTGCCCGGCATTTCGCGACCCCCGTGCACTCCAGGAGCACGGTTGCCGCTGATTCTTCATGTTGAAGACAGCCTCTACATAGTGGACTATCTGTAACAGTGATGGTGAAAAGATGTTTATTAAGTGGAATGTGCCCGGTCAGCGAGGCCACCACTATTCGTAAGTCGACACGCTTTAGCCCAATCAGGCTGCGAGACAGTCTCGGTGAGCGGATAGGGACCGCCTCCCTTGACTGTCTGCAGCCGTTCACCGTAGCCCAGCGGTCGTTGTGGTTGTTAGTAGTCTGTCGCCTTAACCATGAAACCATAACCTGCACTGGCCAAAGGGAACAGGCAGATATGGCCGGGGGCCAAAGATCCGCGTGTCCGATCCTCTCCTCGCCAGCTGATCAGCAGCGTCGTTTCCTAGAGATTCGCTGTGGCCTTTTATCCATTGCAGGGTCACCACGTTGCCCACAGCAATGCGCTCGAGAGCTTGGTGGCACTCTTGTATCAGCGACGACGTGATAATGTAGTTGTCCAGTGCCTTAAGAACCGCCATGCTATCGGAGAGAATCCTGATGGCTTGGTCCTGGACCCTCTCCTTTCTATAGCTCTGGCCGCCTGGGTGATGGCTACACTCGCATTGGAAGATCGAGTTGTCTGCACCCAGTGGTATTGATATGTTGATGTTCAGGTCCATTGAGAATACTCCTGCGTCTGTGCTTGAGTCCGTTTTTGAGCCATCTGTGTAGACGCGTACATCGTGTATTCCCGAGGAATCTTGTTTGTTTTCTGTCGTTTGTATTGTGTATGCTTTGTTGAAGACATACATCCTAGGTATTCGGTCACATGGTGCATTCAGCATTGGTATGGACTTAAGGCTTTTGTGCCATATGTCACCATGGCCTCTAGATTGTGCGCGCCATAGTCCCGAGTGTTTTAGTCTTGTAGCAGCTACCGCTGCCTCTTGTTGTATGAAGAGGTCTAGCGGCGGCAGTCCAAGCAGCACCTCCAGAGCCGCTGTTGGTGTTGTTCTCATGCATCCCGTGACAGCACAGCATGCTAGTCTCTGGAAGCTTTGTAGTTTATCAATGGCGGTACTTATTTTGGTTCTGGGTCACCATACTACCGCTCCATATGTGATGATAGGCCTGATTACGGCTGTGTACAACCATAGGGTAATCTTGGGTGAGAGGCCCCTTTTTTTTCCCATTAGTCTTTTACATTGCCAGAAGGTGATACAGGCTTTGTTGAGTTTTTGTTGTACATGTTTGTTCCATAACAGTTTGTTGTCCAGAGTCACTCCCAGATATTTGACATCACTGGTTAAACAAAGTTCGGTGTTAAATAGTTTTGGTAGTTTTAGTCTGGGTAGTTTGCGTTTGTTGGTGAATAGTATGAGTTCCGTCTTAGTCGGATTCACGGAAAGCTCGTGGTCTATGCACCATGTTTCGACCGTCCTTAGAGCAGAGCTCATAAGATTGCACAAAGTGCTCTCACAGGGTCCGCTGATTAGAATGGTGATGTCATCTGCATAGCCTACCGTAAAATGTCGTTGTGCGTTGAGTCTTGTGATGAGCTCATCAACCACCAGGTTACACAGAAGCGGCGAAAGGATCCCCCCTTGAGGGTAGCCCCTCGCCACCATGGCTCTTGTTTCGTTTCCATAAAAGAAAAAACAAAACGTAATTTAATCAGACCAATTTAGTTTCTTTTTTTATCGTTGTTCTGCTATCCTGCGGCAGCAGTATCGAAACGCCAATCTGTTGGTTGTTCATGTACGCATCAAAACAATCAAATTCGACGGCATGACTCGCGCGAAGTTCGTTAGAGTCGCCAACGCCTCCTAGCGTTAGTTTTCAAAAAAGGAAGCGCGCGCGCGGACGGTACGATATCGCGGCTCAACTAAAACCGAAAACCGATTACACCTCCTATTAAAATCGTGTGAAATCATCAGCCAGTAGCCTTCATCATCTCAGGATCACCAACGGAGTGGAAGCTCAATGACTAGTGCAGGTCGCAGCCCAGGATTCACGAGGTACGTGCGTGCATTGTATCTTTACTGTAGCCTGTCTAGGATCTCGCAGAACAACAAATAATTAACGTGTTTTTTATCGTAAGACCACCTCCTGGTCTCCCCAGAGTGGCATCCGCATCACAATTTCATTTCGGCTGGTGCGAGTTGCTACATCTTTTTTGGTGCCGGAACCCGGGAGCTTCCATTTAATTCTTATCGAATCGCCATATTGGTTTTCTGGTTAAAGGTAATATAATATAATCTCAATCGATCTATTGTTTTAACAAACCATATCGCATTTTGAGTTATCCCATCGGAACTATCAAACCATTCCATTAATTTCATAATTATTCATAACTAAACACGTCACGTAAACGAGCTAAGTAGGTACTTATCCTAAATTCGCCATCGAACAAAAAACTATAACAATAAAACTTCCGATTAGCTTGTGAGGGTAACTATGCCGATCTAACTACAAATACCGTCCTGCATGGGTATTCTCGCTTGTTACTTAACAATTATTGTGGTGAAGTCAAATTGTGCAATCACTTTTATCAATTTATCGGTGCACACTTTGACAACCCGCAATAAGTAACTCATCGGCTCATTAAAATGCAAGTGACCTACCAAAACAAATAACGTAATACTAAGTAGATTATCCGTTTTTATTAAAGTGGTTTTTGTAGTAACATTTGTTCATTAAATACTTTCATTCGTAAAAACGTACGTCGTTTAAACGTACTTACGAGTATTATTATTCACTGTAGGTAGGTAGATTGAAATATCGTAAACCGTTTCTATCAAAATAACGTATCAGTTACCTAGGTACCTACGATTAAAACTTCTCGACGAGTCGGTGATTAAATTTACCGTTTATTCTTACGAATTGAACACAGAGGTAATCAGCTGTTGCAGTACATTGTGTCTATAGTTCTATACAGTCACCAATCGACCCTGTCATATCTGTGTATGCTTATAATAAGCAGCGAGTAGCTAGATTTGCTAGTTGTAACAATAGGGATACCTACACCGTACACGCGTCTTGTGACGTACCTATTTCAAGCGCGCCGAAGTTCGGTGGGCGTTTGGGTAGGATCATAGAAATCTAAATACCTTGTTATTTAGATTTCTATGGGTAGGATACACTGTCTTAGCGACAACAACCTACTTATTGCGGATGATACTTGCACATAAGTAGGTACATTTATTTAGTGCTTAATTATAATCCGTAAGCTTAACTCTATATCGAAATTCTTCGCACATTACAAGAAATAATATCTCATAGCTTTGTTTTGTACCCGCTTAATAAACTTTTTTTAAATGCCGCTTCTCGGAAAACCTACCCGCAGGGGTACATTAAAAAAATCAAAATGTAATGAAGTAGAATATTCGACTCAAGATTTACCGTCTTTGCGTAGGAAACGAACCATTTCTTATAACCGTTTAAATAAAGCGCTGGATAGGTATTTTAGCCGAAAACGATTTTTCTCAACTAAATTTGTTTTTGTCATATTTTCAAGACATTAAGCAACATGCTGCTAGTTTTGAGGATGCGCATTTTACGATCCAGGAGATTCTCGATGACCCTGAAAATGAGGACAATGACCTTCAAGAAAGGTTTGATGCAATGTATTACAGATTATTGTCAATCCATCGAACGTTATCTAAAACTGAATCAACTCGGTCTTGCGACACTTCTTCGTCGAATATTCGATTACCGAAAATCGTGCTTCCTAACTTTAGCGGCGACATTAAAAAATGGCCTGAGTATTATGATACGTTTAACACCTTAATACATAACTCAACATCGTTAACCGACACTGAGAAGCTTCATTATCTCGTATCGTCTCTGAGCGGCGATGCGCTGCTTGTTATCAAGCCTTTCCCTCTGACACACGAACACTACCGCGACGCATACGAAACACTCACCGCGCGCATAAGATAAGAATCTATAAGAATAAGCGGGATCTTGCGTTTACGTGTTGGCGGGATATTTTGAAAATTGAATTTAAGGTTTACGACGCGCACGCATTTAGAAGGTCACTCGATTTATTCGAGGAAAACTTAAGCATTTTAAGGACTATTAATTTGCCGGTTAACCATTGGGATTTCATTTTAGTGTATCATATCTTATCGAAGGTCGACCAGAGGCTTCGTCGGGATTTTGAGGAAAAACATTCCGATGTAGAACTTCCTACTTATAACCAATCCAAGTGTGAGGCTTTATTGCGACACACATTTCGTTGAATCGGACAAACCTCAACCGAGGTCTAAATCTGCTCACCACACTCGTTGCCGCTAAGCCCGCTACTACACAACAACTGAATGAAGGGGTACCAACTAATGTCCTATACACAAAAAAATGCACGTTTCGTTCAGATTTCCATTCCATTGCCGCATGTCCTGAGTTTCTTAAAAAATCGTTTGATGAACGTTTGCAGATCGCTACTGAGAAACACTGGTGCTTTAACTGTTTGAATCCATCTCATCAGTTAAAAGATTGTAAATCTATATTTTCGTGTCGCATATGCAAGAGAAACCACCACACCTTACTCCATCGCGATAAGATTAGTGAGTCAAATCAGTCTTCATCGACATTAGTGTCAAGGTCGTTAACACACACCACTGTCCTACTGGCCACAGCAATGATTCAGGTCCGCGATGCCTTTGGCTCAATGCAATCGTTCCGAGCTCTTTTTGATACTGGAAGTCAAAGCAATTTTATCACGGAAAAGGCAGTGAAACGTCTAAGCCTACCACTTAGTCCAACTAACGACAACGTCAGCGGTATCGGAGATGCTTCAGCGCCGATTCTTAGTGACATCACGTGTTTGATAGGCACAAAGGATAAAATCCTATTTAAATTGAACTTGCACGTCATATCAACAATATGTGGCGATCAACCGATAGCAAAACTTAATACATCTGGGTGGACCCACATTGAATCGAAACCTTTAGCAGATCCTGGTTTTGATCTCCCGGGACCTATCGACATATTGCTCGGCGCAGAGGTGTTTGCTGACTCGCTTCTAAATCAACATATCAAAGGCAATGCAAATCAACCGATAGCTCTTAACTCTGTTTTTGGCTGGCTTCTTTTGGGCAAAACTCGTCTAGCTTCAAACACCTTAGTGCACGCATCGGGAAAAAACGACATCGACTTGAATTCGTTAGTTCAACGTTTCTGGGAGTTAGACTGCGTACCCAAGGCGTCTCTTCTGACTCCAGAGGAGGTGTTTTGCGAACAAAAGTTCTTATCCGACCATTGCCGCGATACGTTTGGACGATACACAGTACGCTTACCATTCAAAGATAATAGCGAACCGAAGTTTGAAGGTTCTCGTGACGTTGCAGTTAGACGATTTCATGCAATAGAACGTAGGCTGTCTCGTGACCCTGACTTACAAAAGGAATACGCGAATTTTATGACAGATTACTTGGACGCCGGTCATATGTCTTTGGTTCCCGGGAATGAACTCAGTCAGGGGAAATATTGTATTCCACATCATTGCGTCTTGCGTCCTGACTCTGCTACCACCCGTCTCCGCGTTGTCTTTGACGCGTCGGCCAAGGATCTGGAGGACTCTCGGTCTTTAAACGACACTCAACTAATCGGTCCCAAGTTACAACCGAACATTTTAGAAATTCTATTGCGATTTAGGGTACATAATATTGTTTTTATGGCTGACGTTCGACAAATGTACCGTCAAATTCTTATTTCCCAAGCCGATCGTGACTACCAGCGCATTTTTTGGAGAACCACTCCTACAGAATGTCTTCAAGAATACCGTTTGAATACTGTAACATATGGCGTTTCACGCCACACGCACGTCCGCACGCAGAACGCTCGCGCCTCGGCGCGAGCGCTCTGCGTGCGGACGTGTTATTATTATTTAATTTTCGGAAATTGTGTAACAGTAAAAAAAAAAAAAAAGTTTAAAAGTGGTGCAGTGCAAAAATGTAAACTGTTTTTGTCATTGGCTAAGGAAGAAGTAATTAAGTGTAAAGGGACTTGTGAATCTGTAGATCACAAGAAATGTGTGAGAAGTTTAAAGCAGTTTTTGCAATCAGAGATATGCGATGAGTGTCAGAAATGTTAGCTCCAAAGTATACCTGCAGGCGCCTACCATTGATATAGATCCTGAGAAGATTACCGTCGAAAAACTGTTAATAGATATGAACAAGAAGCTGGAGATTATCTATAATCTAGAGAAAAAACTTGACGATCTCACGGATACTGTAGATTTTTATGCCGAACAATACCAGCAAATGCTGGAATTCAAAAAGACTGCAGAAAATAAAATAAAGGCTATAGAACAACGGAATGTATATCTTGAAAAGTGCAATGCGGCTCTAGAAGAAAGGGTAGTTAGCTTGGAGAAGAAAGAAATAGAAAAAAGCATAGAAATAGCGTGCCTGGAGAAAAATAAAGAAGACGAAAACATACAAGACATAGTCAAGGACGTTGCCGCAAAGTTAAGTTTGAATCCAGAAGATATAGAAAGTGTTGAGAGGATGAGCTCACCAACTACACCAAAATCGGGGGTAGATCGACCTCGCCCGGTTGTGGTGAAGCTGCGGTCGAAACAGGCTCGCGACCAGTGGTTGCAAAAACGAAAATATCGCATCACGAATGGAGATTTATATGGCAACAACAATAACAACAGAATTTACATAAATGAAGACTTAACTAAGGCCACGAGATTGTTATTTTGGGAGACCAGAAACCAATTAAAACACCTATATAAGTACATATGGACACAAAACTCCAACATACTTGTTAAAAAGAGCGAGAACGAAAAGATTATTCGTATTAAATCAGAAAACGACATAAAGCAGCTATACGACAATAACAAAAATGTCCTTGAACATTTCTAGGAACTTGACGACAACGAAACACTCTGCGCACACTACGTGATTTCCAAAATTATAAAATTCGATACTTTAAACTTGGATGCAACCGATATTGAATATAATAGATATGATGATATTAATACTTGGTCTAAACAATTCTCAAATAAATATATTAACATAATACACCTGAACATAAGATCTATGCGAAAACAATTTAACCAATTGCTTGTCTTATTAAGTCATTGTATAGTCAACAGAACAATAAGTGTCATAGTTCTTACAGAAGTGAACATAAAAAGTGAAGAAGTTTCATTGTATAAAATTCCGGGATATATAGTATTTCCTAACACCAGGGAGGCAAGAAGAGGAGGTGGGATACTGGTGTATGTAAGAGAAGACTTGACTTTTACTACAGTAATGCCACAAATAGCACTAAAAGCAACAGAATTGACGTATGGAAAACTTACGAATGGGAACAGAACTACACACATAATGGCTATATACCGACCACCAAACAAAAACAAGCTAATATTCATTGCGGAATTGGAAGCCATACTGAAACAAATTCCATTTTCAGAAGAATTATTATTAATCGGAGATGTCAACATTAATATAAGTCAACATACAGACACGAGTCTAAATGCTTATAAAATCATGTTGTGTGAAAGCGGCCTGCAAAGTGCAATACCTACGACCGAGGCGACGCGCGAAGCGATCGTGGACGGCCGGCTGAATTCCTCGAATATTGACCAT
Organism: Trichoplusia ni; assembly: GCF_003590095.1. NCBI lineage: Eukaryota > Metazoa > Arthropoda > Insecta > Lepidoptera > Noctuidae > Trichoplusia > Trichoplusia ni. Next base: position 4,740,704 of record NC_039502.1, read on the forward strand.
GTGTGCGTGCGCGCGGGCCGCGGCCGGCCGCTCGATGCGCGCGCGCACTTGCTAACTTGTACCCTATCCGATCACTATATGGTTGGAATTAGCTTGGCAAAAATCGGTGAGGTATCCAATAATAATTTTAAAATACAAACAATTTTAAACGAAAAAATGGTTCGCGCTAGTTTAGTAGCAGTTGATTGGTCAGAATTATTGCAAATTAATTGTCCTAATTTAATGTATGAAAAACTACACAAGATTTTCGATGAAACATACAATACATGTAAAATAGAAATAATAAAAAAGGAAAAGAGAATTACGCAACCTTGGGTAGATAGTGAACTCAAAAAAAAGTTAGAATATAGGGATTTGCTTTTCAGGGCTTGGAAATCTTCACCGAATAACATGAATAATAGATTAATATATACAAGATACAGAAATAAAGTAAATAAATTAATAGACATCGCTAAAAATAGATACAGACAGCTTGAGATAAAGAAATGTAATAAGAATTCTAGAAAAATATGGTCTAATATAAATAAATGGATAGGTAACCCTAAAACTAGCTTAGATAGTGTTATTTTAAAATACTTAGGGCCAACAAATACTGTATATAATATATGTAATAAGTTCTCTCAAACCTTCACTGGAGAAATATTAAAAATTAAGCATAATTGCAATAACAATTTTCTAGATAGGAGCTCATATGTGAAGCCAATTAATATGTCTTTTTATTTTAGAAAGGTAGATGCAAGCACTATAGAAAAATATATAAATAAACTAGATTTTAATAAAGCACCTGGAATAGATAGAATTAGAGTACAGGATATTAAACAAGTCAAAAAACAAATAAGCCCAGTATTAGCGAAATTTATAAACATGTGTGTAGATAAAGGAATGTACCCGGATATTTTAAAGAAATCTATCATACGTCCTATATATAAACAGGGGAGCCACATAGACTATGGCAACTATAGGCCAGTCGCGATATTATCTGTATTAAATAAAATAACAGAAAAAGTAATTGTTAATGAAATAAGTAGTTACTTAGAACAAAATAATATAATATCAGAAGCACAGCACGGGTTCCGGCGCGGACGCAGCACCGCCACCGCGCTCACGCAGTTCACAGTCTACGTCAACAACAGTCTCAACGAGGGTAAGTTTGTTGCTGCTCTGTTTATTGATTATAAAAAGGCCTTCGACACTCTGGACCACGAGGTGCTGCTACGAGCAATGGATGAATGTGGCATCAGAGGCCCCGTCAGCAGGTGGTTCAAGTGTTATCTGGAGAATAGGACTATCCGCACCTCGATAGACGGAACCACAGGAGAAGAGGTAAGCGTGAGTCTCGGTGTGCCGACCGGCTCCGTGTACGGCCCCGTTGGCTATATTATGCATGTCAATAGTGTCACTAACGTAATAAAGCATTGTAAGATGTTCATGTACGCGGATGACATGTGTTTAATGTATTCGTCCAAAAACACAAGAGATGCACAAATGCATATACAGGAAGATTTTGAAAATATCATTAAATGGGCACATGATAACGGCATAATAATTAATTTCGCTAAGACAAAGGTAATGTACATCAGTTCCCCGTAAAGTCACTACAATAAACAAGGTAAGTTAAGTATACCTATCTACGGACATACTTACGAATGTCTGCACCACAACAAAATAGGATGCCAGTGCGTAGCTATAGACGTAGTAGATAAATTCCGGTACCTAGGTTTGACAGTGGATAGTGAACTTAACTGGAAACTTCACGTTAATGAGGTATGCAATAGACTGCAATCAATCCTAAGCAATTTCTTTCATTTGAGTAGCTTTGTGAATAGAAAAGTTTTATATGTAGTATACTATGTACTCGTCGACTCAATAATTAGTTATGGACTAAGTAGTTATGGCCTCACGTTCAAAACGCAATTAGATCGCATTAAACAGTTACAAATAAGAATAATTAAATATTTAGTAAGGAAAAAAGTTAAACTAAAGTGCAAACAAAACTACGACGAATTATTTAAAATATGTAAAATACTACCAGTGCATGCAAAAGTAGATTACCTTATAGCATTAGAACAATATAAGCTAAATATGTACAAAAATCCAATAGCACATAATTATCGCACTAGGCGGGTTGAACAGGGTAAATATGTAATACCATCTGTAAGAAATTATTATGGTAAAAGAACAAGGAAATATATAACTCCTGTAATATTTAATAAACTAGACTTTATAAGAAATATGTCCAAAGAAGTAAGCAAAGTAACTGTTAAGAAAAGACTAAAAGAAGTATTAATATTATAAATAAACATAGGAGTAAGAACAGATCTCATTACAATTGTTAACCAAATAGAAATTTCAATAAGAATTAGTTGTAATAAATAATGGTAGATATAAACAGGTTGATGTTCCTAGAATATAAATTTAATTTTTATATTGTAATAGTTACAAGATAAAGTATATACAGGGTGTAAGGGACATCGTGTCGGTTATGGGGACCTGGGGTTCTAGACATGATTCCAGACCCCCCTGCGTTGGAATTTTTCATCGGTCTTTTCATGAAAATTGCATTTTTTTTTCGCGTTTTTTTAATTTTATGTGTCATAAAATCATTTTTCCTACGTATTTCAATAATATTTTCATAACAAAAGTAATTGTTAAGCCGTTTTCACGAAAAAAGGCAATGTAAATGAAACACTAAAAACTGCTCCGGATCAGCTGATTCGTAAAGGTACTCGTCGGTCATCGCTCTCTCGCAAATCTAACCGAAAGTGACGTCAAAACCGAACCAATACATGAGCGTCAACCGTAAGAGATAGCGCAACTATTGCGCGCGCACTCGCACTCATTATTCGTAATCCTGCCTACTATTCCTTTAAAAAAAGCCGCGCGCTTTGTAGGCACCGCTAGCCGCCTTTGTCGACACCGCCAGCGCGCCGACAAACACCTACAGCGGTATCGGCGAGTGACGTACCTGTGACACTGGATAAAATAGTACATCGATTTTTGTTACACGGGTTCCATGTTATAAAATAAAAAATCACTCTTTCAGCGTTTATCAACTTATCGTACTACGAAATTTATTAAAACCTTTTATTATTAACAGTTTGTTATTGTTTAGAATTCTGTAGTTCTAAAACATGTTGTTATAAACAATAATTTATTTTTTGCTAAAATTAAACTCTGTTTTGTTACTAATATCCATCATCTACTAATGAAATTCCTGCCTAAACATTTTTATCATTTTTTTTCCTACGAACTGCTGAATAATTATTTCAGTCACATAAAACAATTATGTTCTTACACAAAAGTACATTTTGTGATTAATCAATTTTAAAGGTTTAAGATAAGTACTTTATTGTCAAGAATAATTTTACGATATTCACTTCGACCTCATGTAATTTATCGATAAAGAATCATAGGTACCTAGGTCCAACACTACTCAAAGGTAAAACCGAAAGTTCGGCTTTTTTCAAAATAGTACCTATTTTTACTCAGTTTGTTCCTTACGCTTATCGAATGTGCATGAGCAATCGGGTAATTCGCGGACTAATTATCGTGTAGGCAGACAATTTTATTGTGTTGAGTGATATAACACTTTATTGTGTTAAGTGATATAACACAGGCAGACAATTTTATTGTGTTAAGTGATATAACACTTAACACAATAAAATTGTCTGCCTACACGATAATTAGTCCGCGAATTACCCGATTGCTCATGCACATTCGATTAGCGTAAGGAACACAGTGCGTGTGTTGTGTGTGTATTATTTAAATTACGAGACTAGTAGCTCGATAGGTTATTTTACCGCCCGGGAGAATGGCAACATGCTAATGTGTTATGGCGAAGCACGTGGCAATGCAAGTCTCGCGATGAACATTTACTGGACGCGGTACTTTTTGCCCCGGGTTCAGCAGCAGATTTTTCGCCGCGCCAAAATTTGTGTGCACGTAGATGGCGGACATTTCGAACCTTATCTGGTTAGAAGTGAGCGAGATTAAGGTAAGAGTAGGTTTGATTTAATAATACACAAGACACAGATTGAAGTCAGAATAGTGTAAATTGATTGGTATTTTTTTTGTGATTGTTTTTCGTTACATCACAACATTTTTATAAAATGCGCGCGCGTTTCGAATGTTTCGATCGTGTCGCCGAGTGTCGCCCTCCTACCACATTACAGTTCGTGTAAGTACGTACGCTGAGCGTAAGGATGGCGCGGTAAGCAATTCATTGCGTGCTCAAAAATGACCAAATCTATAAATATTAATCTCCGACGGTAGCGACTTCTTTAATATTAATTAACACGTTATTTTAAAGTCATTATGCGACTTTGGTGGTACGGTGTTCCTTACACCCTGTATAATGTGATTATTGATTATATATAAGAATAATAAATGCAACTACACTCATTGTGAACTATAAAAACACAATAAAGTAAAAATGTATAATGAAGAGCGCTATTATCGCCAACAAACTGCTTTGCAGTTTGGCGATTTTTTTATGTAATTTTCTATTTTCTATTTTTTTAATAAATAATAAATAAAAAAAATCTTCACCCTTTCTTGCGTGTCGTACTCTGCGACAGCTTGTCGAGGACGAGGGCAATCAGTATCCCATCGCAAAGAGAATCATTCTGTCTGACGTATATATCGACGACGTGGCCAGTGGTTCCGACACGTTAGAACACGCCCAACAGGCAAAGGACCAACTAATCGCCTTGTTCAAATTAGGTGGCTTCCATCTTAGGAAGTGGGTGTCTAACAATGCGCAACTTCTGCTTGACCTCCCTATTTAAGATCGTCTCACTGGTTCTGTCTCTCTCGATAACTATGAAACTCAAATTTTAAAAATTCTCGGCCTAAAATGGGATCCTCACACAGATGCATTTCTTTTCGAAATCCAACCTCTCGACCGGCCTTGTACCAAACGATCGATTCTCAGCGAACTAGCTAGAGTGTTCGACCCTCTAGGATTTTTGTCTCCCATTACAATTCAAATCAAAACCTATATCCAGAAACTTTGGATCCTTGGTATCGGATGGGATCAAACACCGCCTGATGAGGTCATTGGTATGTGGAATACTTACAAGGTTCAATTATCACAGTTATCTCAAGTTCGAATTCCTCGCAGGTTAATTTGTTCTGATGTCAAATCGTTCGAGCTTCACGGGTTTTGTGACAGTTCCGAGGTAGCGTATGGTGCGGTAATATATTTTCGGGTTACTAACGGCAGCGACAAGGTCACAACGTATCTGGTCTGTTCTAAGGCTCGTGTAACACCTCTTAAACGAATTTCATTGCCTCGACTGGAGCTCTGCGCCGCAGTTCTTCTATCAGAACTTTATAAATTTGTTCGTGACACTTACCTTGATCGCATTACGATTAACGATGTCTATCTTTGGTCAGACTCGACGGTAGTTCTTTCATGGTTGCGAGCCAATTCTTCCCGCTGGGTAACATTCATCGCCAACAGAGTCAGTCATGCCAGCCATGTACCTTCAGGATATAACCCTGCGGACGTTTGCTCTCGTGGTCAATTACCCAGTGAGATCGTAAACAACTCCTTATGGTGGGCGGCCCTGATTGGCTACGTAGGGATCACTGTT